>NC_133324.1:152001962-152301962 GCF_042186555.1 Aquarana catesbeiana | reverse complement strand
TAGGCGTGCGCAGGGGGTGTGCCGGGTGTGCCTGGGCACACCCTAATTACCCTGTCCAGTTTAGCTTCCCCTGCTGATATTTTACAAAAGCCCCCCAATGGGGCTCCTAAAAAAATAGTAAAAAAAATAACATTTTTAAAAAAATATAATAAAAATAAAACTGTAAAAAATAATACAAAATCAAGATAATAAAAAATGACTGACAATGCCCTACTGACACCAGCCTCTGCCCTAGTGGCATTGCTCTACTGACACCATCCACTGCCCTACTGTTTTTTACATTTATTAAGAGTGTGTGTGTGTGTGTGTGTGTGTGTGTATATATATATATATATATATATATATATATATATATATATATATATATATATATATATATATATATATATTTTTTTTTTTTTATTCCACACACACGCCTGTTTGAGCTTTGGGGTGCACACCCTAATGCAATAAGCTGCGCACACCTATGGCTGATATGTTCACATAAACCAATCAACATATGCTTATTGTTATTTCTGTAACCAAAAACATGTAGCAGAATACAAATTAGCCTAAATTTATGAAGAAATTCAATTTTTTTTTTTTTTTATTGGATGTGCTTTATAGCAGAAAGTAACTTTGTCTGTTTATAGCGTAAAATATAAAAACTGCAGAGGTGATCAAATATCACCAAAAGAAAGCTCTATTTGTGGGGAAAAAATACTGTAAAAAATAAAGTAACGCAGTGCTGTATCGCAAAAAAAAAAATGGCCTGGTCATAGAATAACTTTCCAACTATTTTACGTTCCTGAAGTCTTTCCTGATATGTTTTATCCATCAAACCTTTCACCATTTGTGTTGCCTATCTCTGGACTTGTTTTATCTCATCAATATATTTGTGTAAGTGAGGTCTCCATAACTGGACATAGTATTGTAAATGAGGTCTCCAGAACTGGACACAGTATTGTAAATGAGGACTCCAGAACTGGACACAGTATTGCAAATGAGGTCTCCAGAACTGGACACAGTATTGTAAATGAGGTCTGCAGAACTGGACACAGTATTGTAAGTGAGGTCTCCAGAACTGGACACAGTATTGTAAGTGAGGTCTCCAGAACCGGACACAGTATTGTAAGTCAGGTCTCTAGAACTGGGCACAGTATTGTAAATGAGGTCTCCAGAACTGGACACATTATTGTAAGTGAGGTCTCCAGAACTGGACACACTATTGTAAGTGAGGTCTCCAGAACTGGGCACAGTATTGTAAATGAGGTCTCCAGAACTGGACACATTATTGTAAGTGAGGTCTCCAGGACTGGACACAGTATTGTAAGTGAGGGCTCCATAACTGGACATAGTATTGTAAATGAGGTCTCCAGAACTGGACACAGTATTGTAAATGAGGTCTCCAGAACTGGACACAGTATTGCAAATGAGGTCTCCAGAACTGGACACAGTATTGTAAATGAGGTCTGCAGAACTGGACACAGTATTGTAAGTGAGGTCTCCAGAACTGTACACATTATTGTAAGTGAGGTCTCCAGAACTGGACACAGTATTGTAATTGAGGTCTCCAGAACTGGACACAGTATTGTAAGTGAGGTCTCCAGAACTGGGCACAGTATTGTAAATGAGGTCTCCAGAACTGGACACATTATTGTAAGTGAGGTCTCCAGAACTGGACACACTATTGTAAGTGAGGTCTCCAGAACTGGGCACAGTATTGTAAATGAGGTCTCCAGAACTGGACACATTATTGTAAGTGAGGTCTCCAGAACTGGACACAGTATTGCAAATAAGGTCTCCAGAACTGGACACAGTATTGTAATTGAGGTCTCCAGGACTGGACACAGTATTGTAAGTGAGGGCTCCAGGACTGGACACAGTATTGCAAGTGAGGTCTCCAGAACTGGACACAGTATTGCAAATAAGGTCTCCAGAACTGGACACAGTATTGTAATTGAGGTCTCCAGAACTGTACACATTATTGTAAGTGAGGTCTCCAGAACTGGACACAGTATTGTAAGTGAGGTCTCCAGAACTGGACACAGTATTGTAAAGAGGTCTGCAGAACTGGACACAGTATTGTAAGTGAGGTCTCCAGAACTGGACACAGTATTGTAAAGAGGTCTGCAGAACTGGACACAGTATTGTAAGCGAGGTCTCCAGAACTGGACACAGTATTGTAAAGAGGTCTGCAGAACTGGACACATTATTGTAAATGAGGTCTCACTAAGGATCTATATAGGGGATCAGGAGCTCCTTCCTCTTGCTGCACACCCCATCCATCTAGGTTCCTGTGTGTATTATTTGTCTCCTTTAACCCAGGAAGGATTCTGAGTGCATGCCTGCACACCAATCTTCCAATACTAACACAATTATTGGGGTTACAGATCCTTTAAGAGCAGAGCTGTGTAGCAAAGCCCAAGTGAGAAGGATGAAGTAAGTAAGCAGGAGGAGCAGGTGTCTGGGCGGTGCGATCCTTCTCCCTATCCTCAGTGTGTATGTGCGATCCTCTCTGCTCCTTCCCATTCTCTCCTCCAGCACAAGGAGGTCGGTGTGTGAGCGGAGGGAAGGAGCCGGGACTCCCCGTCTTTCTATACACTCTCCGACCGGCCAGCCGGCTCTCATCTCCCATCCTCCTCTCCTTCCACCACCTATCTGCCCGGATACTGGCCATCGCGAGGAATACTAAGGACCATTGGGGACCTCTTCCCGGGACCGGAGTGTGTCTTTCCTGGGGACATCATTTGTACCAGCTTTTCCTTTCGTTTAGTGACCCACAACCATGATACTGAAGGGGGTCACACGTCTCCTGATCAGCCTCAGCTTTTGGGTCCCTCTGCTAGTAGAAGGTAAGTGATGATGATGATGTGTCCGGCACTTTCATTGCAAGTTACCTAGATGGAGTGACAGCTCCGGAGTTGTGCACCGGGGATACCGGGGATGGATGACGTGATCCGCTCTGAACACGGGGGACAAGCCGGAGCTCCGACTGGATTAGCCTTCTGCCATCTGCACACATCATCTGCTTCCCAATGGTCTTAATGAGATGACAGGGAAAGGGCTTAATTGTAATCCCTATCAGCGGTTATCCGCAGGGCACTGCTCCCCATCCCTCTCATCTCCATCCTTCTCTCCATCTCTTCCCTCTCCTCTCCTCATCTCTCTCTTCTCCTTATCTCTCTCTTCTCCTCATCATCCCTCTCCTCTCCGCCGCTCTCATCCCCATCCCTATCCTCTCCATCGCTCTCATCCCCATCCCTCTCCTCCCCATCCTTCTCCTCTCCATCCCTCTCCTTTCCACCCTCCTTTCCCGGTGTAGATTGCGGTGATGGGAGATGCAGCAAAGCCTTGGAAATTAGGCTGGGAAGGCAGAGGACCACTTCAGCATGGCTTTCCTACAAGACCCCCAATTATGAGTGCTTTAACTTTATGCTTTGCTGGGGCTTTAGAAATCCACTTCTGTCTTTAAAAGTTGCATAGGTAATATTTCATTATTTAAAGTTGAAATGGATTTGTGCAGTGGTTGAAATTGGTGCAGCTAGGTCATAAAGAGTTAAATCATGGCAGTTCCCATCCATTCATAGTAAGCTTATGAGTAGAAGAGGGATGTGTTTTACACCTTATCTTTATATCTTTAGCTGGGCTGCACATTCCAGTATCCTAGCCTGACCCCTTGCACAGAACTTCTGTGCTTAACTCAGTACCTAGTCTGTGTCCCCAGCTTGTCCTGGCAGTACATCCTAGTCTGTACCTAGTCTATGCCCCTAGCCTGTCCTGGACAGTACATCCCAGTCTGTATCTAGTCTATGCCCCTAGCTTGTCCTGGACAGTACATCCCAGTCTGTACCTAGTCTGTGTCCCCAGCCTGTCCTGGCAGTACATCCTAGTCTGTACCTAGTGCATGCCCCTAGCCTGTCCTGGACAGTACATCCTAGTCTGTACCTAGTATATGCCCCTAGCCTGTCCTGGACAGTACATCCTAGTCTGTATCTAGTCTATGCCCCTAGCCTGTCCTGGACAGTACATCCCAGTCTGTACCTAGTCTGTGTCCCCAGCCTGTCCTGGCAGTACATCCTAGTCTGTATCTAGTCTATGCCCCTAGCCTGTCCTGGACAGTACATCCTAGTCTGTATCTAGTCTATGCCCCTAGCCTGTCCTGGACAGTACATCCCAGTCTGTACCTAGTCTGTGTCCCCAGCCTGTCCTGGCAGTACATCCTAGTCTGTACCTAGTGCATGCCCCCAGCCTGTCCTGGACAGTACATCCTAATCTGTACCTAGTCTATGCCCCCAGCCTGTCCTGGCAGTACATCCTAGTCTGTACCTAGTGCATGCCCCTAGCCTGTCCTGGACAGTACATCCTAGTCTGTACCTAGTATATGCCCCTAGCCTGTCCTGGACAGTACATCCTAGTCTGTATCTAGTCTATGCCCCTAGCCTGTCCTGGACAGTACATCCCAGTCTGTACCTAGTCTGTGTCCCCAGCCTGTCCTGGCAGTACATCCTAGTCTGTATCTAGTCTATGCCCCTAGCCTGTCCTGGACAGTACATCCTAGTCTGTATCTAGTCTATGCCCCTAGCCTGTCCTGGACAGTACATCCCAGTCTGTACCTAGTCTGTGTCCCCAGCCTGTCCTGGCAGTACATCCTAGTCTGTACCTAGTGCATGCCCCCAGCCTGTCCTGGACAGTACATCCTAATCTGTACCTAGTCTATGCCCCCAGCCTGTCCTGGCAGTACATCCTAGTCTGTACCTAGTGCATGCCCCCAGCCTGTCCTGGACAGTACATCCCAATCTATACCTAGTGCATGCCCTCAGCCTGTCTTGGACAGTACATCCCAGTCTGTACCTAGTCTATGCCCCCAGCCTGTCCTGGACAGTACATCCCAGTCTGTACCTAGTGCATGTCCCCAGCCTGTCCTGGACAGTACATCCCAATCTATACCTAGTGCATGCCCTCAGCCTGTCTTGGACAGTACATCACAGTCTGTACCTAGTCTATGCCCCTAGCCTGTCCTGGACAGTACATCCCAGTCTGTACCTAGACTATGCCCCTAACCTGTCCTGGACAGTACATCCCAGGCTGTACCTAGACTATGCCCCTAGCCTGTCCTGGCAGTACATCCCAGTCTGTACCTAGACTATGCCCCTAGCCTGTCCTGGCAGTACATGCCAGTCTGTACCTAGACTATGCCCTTAGCCTGTCCTGGTAGTACATCCCAGTCTGCACCTAGACTATGCCCCCAGCCTGTCCTGGACAGTACATCCCAGTCTGTACCTAGTCTATGCCCCTAGCCTGTCCTGGACAGTACATCCCAGTCTGTACCTAGACTATGCCCCTAGCCTGTCCTGGTAGTACATCCCAGTCTGTGCCTAGTCTATGCCCCTAGTCTGTACCTGGGTAGTACATCCCAGTCTGTGCCTAGTCTATGCACCTAGTCTGTACCTGGGTAGTACATCCCAGTCTGTACCTAGTGTATGCCCCAGCCTGTCCTGGGTTATACATCCCAGTCAGTACCTGTAATATGCACCCTAGCTTGTACCTGGACCATGGCCCCTAGTCTATATCTAGATAGAATATACATTTTAGCCTGTACCTGAACTATGCACTCTAGCCTGTACTTGGGTTATACCTCACAGTCTGTACTTAGTTTATGCCCCCCAGCTTGTACTTAAAAAAATGCCCTCTAACCTGTCTCTGGATTATACATCCAAATGTGTACCTGGCCCATACATCCCAGACTGCACCTAGTCTGTGTATCCCATCCTGCACATGGTCTAAACACTCAGTGTGTACTTGGTTTATATACTTCAAAATGTACCTCGTATATACCTCCCACCATGTACCTGAACTATGCATTCCGCTGCGTACCTCATCTATGCATTCCGGGTTTTACCTAGTCTTTTTCAGAGTCTATGCCTGAAATATGCAATTGAATTTGTACATGGGCTATAAACTCCAGCCCATACCTGGGCTATGCACCTTTCCCTGCACCTGAGCCGTGCACCCTGTCCCGTGTCTTAGTTATGCACGCTAGCCTGTACCTTGGCTATGCACCTCAGTCTGTACCTGACTTACTGTATATACCCTAGCCTGCACCCGGTCTATGCACATCAGTCAATGTATAGTCTTTGCAACCTAGGCACTGCCCGGGCTATGCAGCTTAAATTCTGCCTGTTCTTTTAAATGCAGCCTGCACCTGGCTTCACCTGTGCCAGTGGGCTTCTTTACTCTAACCTTACTCTGAGATCTTCTCCCCACTTTGTACTTGCTTCATTTTTCTTTTGAACTTCATGCCATATTTTGACCTTATGCTGCCCTAGGCATTGGGATTAAATGTTTTCTAATTAGCAATCCAAACATTCCTCACTATGCAGATCTTCTTTATTACAGTTTTTGCAGAAATGGTTAGTAAAGGAAAAGGACCACAAAAAATAAAATAAATAAATAAAATTGCACAACTCAGCTAATAACAGTTGCATGTCCCAACTGAACAGTGGTGCCTTAATCAAGTGCCTAGTTGCCTATATATTAGATGCGTCCCTGACCTGCAACTAATGTGGGGCTATGTTCCCTTGCCTGCTGTGTATCTCTGCACCTCTGCCTGCTTCTGAGCTCTGCACCTCTGCTGAAGATCTATCTGCTCTTGTGGCTGGCATCTGTTCTGTGAATCGAATAGCTCCCTAACTTCGCTTGTTAGGGGGAAAGGTCTTGTTAAATGCAGACAATTCATCATGGCTTGTAGGAGTAGGTCTATGGATGAAAGGAATGGATGAGATTAGTGCTTACTAGACTGTGTAGTTCGTTTTCTTTGCCTGAAAGATAATGAAGCCTTTGGGGCTTTAAATTGTGTGAACAGGCACTGATCTGATCTCCCAAATTAATATAAATATCACAATGGGAGTGACCGCATCCATAAAATAAATCCCTTTCTCCCTCAGTACAAAGGCTGTTCCATATTTCCTCCGTGTCAACCTCTGCTCCCATGAACAGTTCTGATTTAGAACATCTGTATCAATCTACAGGGGGAAAAAAAGACACTATTAACCGAAAAGGGATCGTATAGCTAGAGCGAGATGCATTTTGTTTATTTGGCCAGTGTGCAGCATATAGATTTATCTACCAAGGAAACAAGTGTGCAATCAGTAAAGCCAACATTGCTGTCATTAGATTATAGATTGGAACAAAAAGTCAAAAGGTATCCGGAACAGCTTTAATAAGCACTTGGACTCAGCAAATGATTTTGCTCTTAAGAGACATATTTTCCGGTGCATTTGCAGGTATTGATTGTCCATGCACTTAGGTCCTGAGATGAAATGAATGTGATTCCTGCACCCACCCTTAGCTTTGGTAGCATTCCCCCTGTAGTCACCCTCTGCCTCTCTCCAGTTTGGATGATGAGGGCAGTTCTTAGAAGAAGCACAGATCTTACTGCAGAGATTGCAGACTCACTTGTGGTTATTGTCCAGTCATTTAAAAAAAAGTCTAATTAGGGTTCCCAGATTTGTTTAGCTCAGATATAATCCTTCTTCGGTGGTTATTTAACCTGTGCACAGACATCCAGACAGTCCCAGCTGGTGTCTTCATGACTTAAATGCCTTAATAAAACCATCATGCAGACTTTTGACCTCAATGATCCCTTGAGTACTGATTAGGAAGTGTTGCACTTGTTCTTTTCAGATTCTAGGGGAAAAAAAATAAATTATGGAGAATGATACAGCACATCCTTGCAGCTGTCCTGAAAGCAGTCCTTGTTTTATTTCTTTAATATGTATTCCTTCTATATGATGCTCTGGCAGATGCTAGTTCGATTACAGCATATTTAGACAGATGTTATTTTATTGATGCTACACCGTATAAACATAAAGGCGACTTGGTAGATTGGAAGAGGAAAAATGAGCTTCATTAACATACAAACAATCTTTTTTTTTTATGCAATGTGGGCGTGAGGTTTGTTTTTGTAACTGTTTGGGTTTATTATTATGTTTCCGGCTTGTTTGATGCTACTTAGCTACCAGCATCACAATAGATAATATAATGTGGCTTTCCTCCCTCTAATTTTTTTTTCTAGTGGTATATTAGGAATCCTTTTATTATAGGCCCTACCCATGAATGATTTTTACTTTTAAAATGAAACCAATGGATCAGTCATCAAACTGAATATTGTATCAGATGATAAATATTTCATCAGTATGGGCCATGCTAAAAATTCAATAGCATTTCATACAGTTGCAGGAGGCATGTGACGTTATGCAATCTGTCACAATGGCTAACGCTCATGTCTTAATCCTTTAAGCAAAATGTACCCCATTAAGGTTTAGACAAATTCATTTGTTTTACAGATTGACTTGCCTGGGTAGCTTCAATTCCCTTTTCTGTCAAAAAATGAACTATTGAAACAGAGATGGCTGATATAATTCACTTGCTATGAAACCCCTTTGTCAATTAAATATTCATTTGAAGAGAAATCTACTTTTTCATCTATTTTTTTTTCTAGTATTACAGATTGCTCATTTAAGATAATAGACTGGCCTCTGATGCAACAGTTACAAAAGTAATAACATGTCCTTTTTTTTTTCTTTTTCTGGTCCTCTCTCTAAGGATAATCAATCAGTTTGATATAGTTCCCTATAAAAACGTGTTTAACAAAATCCGATTTGTGAAAAAAATGGCCTTTGAGCCATGAGAATGACCTCTTTCTCTAATAAGCTTTCAATTTTTCTAACCAAAAGTTGATGACTACAAAGTTTCAGATTATGATATCTGATTTTTAAGTACATTGGAATGCCAACAGTCTGGCCAACGAGCTGTAAAATTGAATGTCGTCCTTCCTTAAAATGTGTTATTTGCCAAATTACAGAGCCTTCCAGGTTTAGTGCGCTTTAACATTTACATTAGGGAACAAGTGTGCATGATTTTCTGTTTTCCTGATGAGTGAAAACTAATGGATTTTTTTTAGAGTGGTTGGTGCCCACTGTAGCCTTACATTTAAATGAGTCTAAATGGTACGTGCCTTTAAAGAAGAAGCTGAATGCTCTGCTCAGTATCTAATTTTAAAAGAGCAATTTAGCATTTATTGATATTGTAGATATGTTTTTCAAGTTTTGTTACTGGCTATAAAGGGACAAAGTTATCCATGCAAAACTGATGAGTATAGTATTAAGAACAGAGAATGACCATTTGGCCAAAGAGATCTGGTCATTCATAATTTGTTGTGTGTATTCTTTAAGTTTACCTGTGTTTTTCCATGCTTTGATCTGCCTGCTGTGCTTTTGAATAATTATTTAAGTCATGTGTGGTGCCGATGACCCATTATCGCAGAGTGTAGGGTGCACAGAATAGTGCTGATAGGTAAACCACAGTACTGACCAGACAGATCTTTGTTAACTGTCAATGGAAAATTAAACTTTCTTACTGGTTGCTCTGGATTACAGCACTTTCCATCATTATTGCTCTTTGCAATACCCTACTGATTATCTCACATCACTTTTAATTCATTCAATGTACAACTATTTGCTATACTGAACATTTTAATAACAGTCACATGACTAAAAATAATGATTGTTTTGGCAAATAGCGATTGTTGTGGCAAATATTACATTTTGTCTGATTATTGTACTTTTAGACTCATTAGAAAATGTATTGGTGTGAATGTATGTAAAGCCAATACTTACTGTTTACTTTTAAATAACATGTGACTGTTAAGACCCATATAATTTTTTTTCCTTTTTTTATATTTCCATTAATTTCCTGTCTCAAAGACCCAACAGCAATCAAGGAGATCTCTGTAAAGTGTGGAGATGTACTCTCTTAGACAGTTGTCACAAGAACAGGTTTAACCTTTAGAACAGTCCTTGTCACCTCCCACCTGTGATAACTCAAAACTTTTAGAATTTTCCATTACTTTTTGTACCATAAACAATGGTCACCAGGACCAGTACAGGCATACCCCACTTTTAAGTACACAATGGGGTTTATTTACTAAAGCTGGAAAGTGCAAAATCAGGCCCACGTCTGCATAGAAACCAATGAGCTTCTAACCTTGGCTTGTTCAATTAAGCTTGGGTAATAATACCTAGAAGCTAATTGGTTTCTATGCAGAAGTGAGCCTGATTTTGCACTTTCCAGCTTTAGTAAATAAACCCCATTGTGTACTTAAAAGTGGGGTATGCCTGTACAGAGGATAATTCTGCCCAGTGGGGTCACAGACAGCAATAAAAAAAACTACAGATTTCTTACCTTTCCACATACAATCCAAAACTAAAACAAGTTTTGGTTTTACATACTCTTTTATGTTAGTGTGTAGATTTTGACTTTGTGATTCCACCCTGATCTGCCTGCTTAGCCTTCTCTGTAATTGTTAAGGTTGTCCCTTACTTTAAAAGACCAATAGGAGCAGGCATCACCAAGTTTAGTTCAAGATTAGCAAAAAAATATCATCTGCTTCACCCTAGATATGTTGGTTCATTTCTTAAAAAATATGCTCATTTTTAATTATCACATGTTTACGTAAAGGAATTTTATTTTATAGTGATGGGAGTCAGGGCTGGTTTGTTGTCCCTGTGCTTCCCCCATTGATAAGTTGTTTGAAGATGATAACCATGTGGATAATGCTGGTCATTGAAAAATTACCCCAATATTCCAGCGATGACAGACTCAGTTCAAGTCTCAGTTCCATTTTAAGATTCAGCCGAAGTTCAAAATTAAGGGACAAAGAGTATTTGTGCTAAAAATTTCAGTATATTGAATGACTTGACAAATGTCATTTGAAAGTACTGCAATATTTTGTTTGCTTTAACATTCCATTTTGAAATGAATGTTATTTCCTGAACGCTGTTAGAAATTAGTTTGAGAAATAATTTCCATCCTGCTCCTTCAAATTTTCTTGTCACTATGGATGAAAACGAATGATTTGAAATATGAATGAACATTCCTAAAATGAAAGATGTTCTACTAGTGTAGGGCCAGTATAAAGTATCATGAACATGTTCTGGAGCTGAAGAATCCTTAGTCTGAATCCCAAGTTAGAGCTATGACTAAAAACTTTTTTTTTTTTTAACATAAAAGTTTTATTGGGTTAACAAAAGAGAATACATATGCATGAAAAAAAAGCATAGTAGTACAGGATTTACCATATGCAAATAAAGTATAAGTACATAGTGCAATTTCAGTATAACATATTCAATCACCATATGCTCCAAGATTTTTGGAACGTTTTGAATGACAGTGAATTGAGAGCTAGTAGTTTCTCATAAGTTTTATTCAAATTTATGATACCAATCACTTCTGAAAGGTTAGGAGCTAACAAAGACTTCCACTGCCTTAGAATAAGGGATTGGGCTGCTATGAGTATGTGTGACAACTTGTCTGTGATCTTTCCGGTATCTGTCTATCCCTAGATTGAGTAGGACCAGTGCAGGGACTAAAAACTCTTTGTAGTGAAAAACTCATCAACAGTTCTCATGTACCTCTCTTCGTAATAAAGTTTTCCAGAAAAAAAGAGAGAGAGGAGCGCCTCTAAGTAAAGTGCTTTATTCAATGTGATAAAAGGAAAAATAGCCACTTACATATTGGTAAAGAAGAAGGCTTTCCACAAAACGATAACTGATGGTGGGCTGCAGATGGAGCACAAGCTGGGGAGATGTCGCTAGTCCGTGGCTGCGATGAGAGCAGAGAACCGGGCCGGGAACAGCCGCTCATGCATAGAGGGAGAGGACAGCTCGCAGAGCCAGCGTGTGACGTCAGCCAGGTAGAAGGAAACACAACGCGTTCAAGAGCATGCGCAACGGCCGTAAGGCGCATGCGCGCTTCTTTCTCAAGTGTGATCGATCACACTTGAGAAAGGAGCGGCTGTTCCCGGCCCAGTTCTCTGCCCTCATCAACAGCACTTTAGTTAGAGGCGCTCCTCTCTCTCTTTTTTTCTGGATATCTTTGAGCTGACTTCACTCCTGAGAAGAGCTGCCCTTTGCTGACAGTGCTACAACCATCCCTTCCACTAGCAAATCAATCATCATCATCCAATATAGTCTGCTTTTATGGACTTATTTATGGACTTATTGTCTTATATATATATTTAGAATCCTGTTTTTATGGACTTATCTATGGACTTATTGTCTTTTATATATATTTAGAATCCTCCTGAACGTCTATTGCTTGTTTGTTATCATTAATCAGCAATTCTGAGCGCCATTCCTATATGTTTTTTTCGTAATAAAGTTTGGAGCCAATTGAACTGTTCACGATTGGAGTAGTGATATTCAGTTGTCGATTTATAATGTTTTCTAAGGCAGGCTTGTTCATCTGCTCAAAGTGCAAGACCCAAATGGATAATCAGATGAGCCTTCTAAGCTGACTCTCACAAGCAGGTGGCTAGATTACACAAATCTACTGTGGCATGTTAAGCAGCAGGAACTGCATACATATTATTTGGAAGCAATAGCCCACCTCCAGCTAGTTTTTTTTGGCTACAGTGGGAAAAGGTAAGGGCATCTGTTATGTTTTAAATAGTGCATGTAACCCCGCTGGGGAGATTCCCTCTCCCTTCTTGCACTCATCACATGAACTGAGGGGGAATCTCCCCAATGATGACAAATCTAACCACCCTCAGAATTTTTTTTTTTAATTCTTTTAAGTGTTCTTGTTGAAAAGATTAATTTCAGTTCATGTTCTGTCTGGCACCCATAAAAAGAGAGGAAGGACGACGATGGGAACACAGACAGCAATTAAAAGTTTGCAGCTTCCAACCACTAGCTACTGTGTTCAAAACGCAAATAAAGAAACAAAACAAAAAACTTTGGATGGGGTTGGGCTTTAACTTGCTTGTGAAATAATGCATCAAGTAACCTATTAAAATGTAGTATCCTAGTATGTTGTCGGGCATAAAATCTAATTTCTTGTGAGTTTAATCCAATGAAAAATGTTTTACGCATCAAAGTATTGAATAAAGTCAATCTTTTAAAATGTGATATATTGATTCATTTTAGTAAATTATTTGTTAGGGTTTTGCAACTCTTCCTACAGGGTTCACCAAATAGAGAACATTATACACCAATTTCTTTTTAATTCCTCCTCTTTTTTAACTCACTTTGCTATTAGAAATCATTATGTGCTTTCCATTTCTAACAGTATTAAAGTGGACCTTAAAGTGGGAGTAAACTCCCATGGACGATTTTTACCTATAGGTAAGCCTATAGTAAGGCTTACCTATAGGTACAGTAAATATCTCCTAAACATGCACTACTTAGGATATTTACTTGTGAAGCCGCCGGTGACATCACCGGCGCATGGTTTCTGAAGGAACGGCATACCGTGCTGTTCCTTTAGAGCCCTGTGCAGTGAACAGCAGCTTCGGTGCACATGCGCGGGAGTGTTTTCATTGCAGCTTGTCCAATCAAAGGACCGGAGCCCGCCAATATGCGATGCATGCTAGCACATTATAACTTTGCCTTGGTAGTTTAGAAAAAAAAAAGAAAACGGCGGTTTACTACCCCTTTTTTTGGAACTTAAAGTGGGTCTTCACAAAAAAAGTAGGATTTGCTTTTTTAGGGAGAACATTCTTGTTCTCTACATGGAGGTTCTTTGGAGTTGATCCCTTCAAGTGTTTGAGGATTGCTGATGTATGTGAAAAGCAATGTATGCAAGTAGAAAGTGGACACTCCAGTTGGTTAGAGAACAATGATTACTATATTGATCTATGTCTTAAAATATATAAAAATGATTTACAATATGAGTTAAAGTAAATAGTAGCGCTGACTTAATAAACACTATAAATCGATAAACCCAGTGACAGGTGATAGTAATTGAAAACTAATACATTAGTGAACAAATGAAAAAAATAATAATAATGAGGTCCGTGATTAAACAGTCCATAAATGAGACCAGAAAGTTTCAAATGGAAGATACAATTATATTGATGTGAAATCTTCAAAGCTTTCACCCCAACGCGTGCAATCAGTGTTTCCACTCCCCTTTAGTTATGCATTCACCAAATAGCGATGCCTTGCACTCTCATGCTCAGCAAAACAGCATCAACCCTTAAAGGGTTAAACATCCAACGATATCCAGAGTAATTTGGAATATTTTTTTAGAGATGCGCACTTTCTTCTGAAGAATTGTAACTTCATCCACGAAACGCGTCAAGGTTTTAAATGTAGTTTTTTCATTAAATCACACGTTTATATCATACCCTGTTTTTTGATTTCATGTATCATGTGCAATAGTGGAATTTATATATTATTTTTATATTTTTTTGTCTATTTTATGCCTATCAGCTCATCATATTTGCTATTTACCATGTCCCATGTGTATTTATATGAATAAACTTCCTCTTTATTGTACAATTTATTTATTATTTATAATTATTTATGTCCAAACACACATCTCATTCAAAGTCCCAAATCCCCCCTGTTTCTTAACGATATCCATACGCAACACCCGATATCATGGACTCTCCATATATAATAAAATAAAGTGCCCCAATAGTGCAGTATCATTATGAAAAATGTATTTCTATTAAAAAGCTTCAAAAATTGCACTCACATAAGCTAAGATCAATAAAGCGTAGAGACATCCACTTGCAGCAGCAAGTACTGGAGTAGTATGGTCACAGTGGACAGAGCATGTCTGAACTGAACCTTGCCAAGGAGAGATTGTGTTACGTCACTTCTGGTTTAGCGTCAAGCGTTAACAACTGGTTGCCGTACAGCCAACGTCCCAACGTTTTGTCGAAATCCCATGGGACATTGGCTGTACGGTCGACAACCAGTTGTTAACGCTTGACGCTATACCGGAAGTGACGTTCCGAGGAGCACGATCTCTCGTTGGTGAGGTTCAGTTCACACAAATCCCGGTTCTCTCAGGGGAGAGGAGACAGATCTCCCTTATGGGACTTTAAATAAGATGGGCACCATTTGGCCAAGAAGCATCATAGCAGTAATTGAAGTATAAAGTATATGCATTTATTCAGGTAAAAGTCATGCATACATTAATATCATCAGCAATGGCCAGTTGAAAAAAAACATACATATAAAATGAACAATGGGTACATAAATGGATAACAAACACGTAATACATGGGCATCTGGTGTACCCTAGGAGTAAAAAACATGTGATACACAGGCAACTAGTGTACTGAGACCTAGCCCGCTCTTCAGGGGTTCATGCATGTATGGATGTACCTAGGAAAGAAGAATATAAATGGGTAGGTGGTATAGTATTGATAAAGTAGTTGCAGAGCATGGGAGCCATGATGTAGGAGCCCATACTCACCACTAAATGATGCCAAAACGACAGGTGTGCGGTTCCCAGAGGCAGTAGCAGGTGTCTTACCTGTAAGTTGAGGAGGCAAAGCCAAACGGGACCCCGGTGGGGCAAACCAAAGGACAGACATGGTGCGCATGTGAAAGTGTCCCCAAGAATCTCACTGGGTCCATATGTAATGAAAGCTGTAAGCGTAAATAAGTATAATAATGCATTAAGTATTAATGATATGTATATGTCTCTGTATGAATAGAGAGCCTGAGCCAAAGGTAGTAAGGACATAACTACTATAACTACTTATAACTACTAAGTAGGAACCCCTTGATCGCCCCCTAGTGTTAACTCCTTCCCTGCCAGTGACATTTATACAGTAATCAGTGGCTATTTTTAGCTCTGATCGCTGTATAAATGACAATGGTCCCAAAATAGTGTCAAAAGTGTCCGATCTGTCTGCTGCAATGTCGCAGCCCTGATAAAAATTGCAGATCGCTGCCATAACTAGTAAAAAAAAAAAATAAAAATAATAAAAATGACATAAATCTATCCCCTATTTTGTAGACACTATAACTTTTGTTAAAACCAATCAATATATGCTTAATGTGATTTTTTTACTAAAAATATGTAGAAGAATATATATCTGCCTAATGTTTTTTTTTTTGTTTTTTTTTTGGATATTTATTATAGCAAAAAGTGCAAAGTATTGTGTTATTTTCAAAATTGTCGCTTTTTTGTTTATAAAAATAAAAACCGCAGAGGTGATGAAACACCACCAAAAGAAAGCTCTACTTGTGGGGAAAAGGGAGATACATTTTGTTTGGTTATAACATTGCACGCTCGTGCAATTGTCAGTTAAAGCGACACAGTGTCGTTTCACAAAAAATGGCCTGGTCAGGAATGGGGCAAACCCTTCTGGGGCTGAAGTGGTTAATTACGGACCTGATTATTATTATTTTTTTCATTTGTTCACTAATGTATTCGTTTTCAATCACTATCACCTGTCACTGGATTTTTTGATATATAGTGTTTATTAAGTCAGCACTACTATTTACTTTAACTCATATTGTAAATATTTTTTAAATATTATCTTATTTTAAAGTAGCAGCTTGTGCACATTTAGGGTACTCTGGTGCAGTGGTGGTACCTAAAGAGTGGGTGTACGGATCTTTTGGACCAACTGTTTTAATATCATAAAATATAGCCAACACATTTCAAAGGATTTGGGAATACTCTTCTTCGTGACTTTGGTAGTGTTACATGTGTTGGTCATGGGGATTGCAGTCTGTGTCCTTATATGAAAGGATCCTTATATAAATTCTAATATTATACACCAATTATTATTCTCTAACCAGTTGGAGGTTTCCAAGTCTTTTATTCACATATGGTGTTCTACCTCTGCCTCCACAATCTTTACAGTGCAGAACAAGGCATGGTAAGCTTATACATTAAGCTCTGGTCACATTATGGGTCATTCTTCTTCTTCAGCAACAGTGGTAGTCGGTTCTTCCTCCTGGTCAGCTTGTTGTCCAAATACTGAGCTACGAGTACCATGCTGTTCAGGAGTACTGTGATCCCAGGTCAGGGTGATGAAGCACCATCAGGGCATAGAACAGGTACACGTTAAACTAGGTAAGTGAGTGAGTGATGGACCTTGCCTTTTACACCTTTATTTTTCTTAGTTCCAGTTTAGTTGGTATTTCATATTTTTAGACTTTTTTTGAAAATATATAGCTGAGCTTGTTGTCTATAGCTTTACTGAAAGTCAAATATGTTATTAGTGTCATATTTTAAAGCTGTTCATAACCTTTAATTGCTTTGTCAAAGGGTAAGGTACAAAATACAGTATATTCTCTACAAAGCATTTATTCCGTTATACACTGTTGCAGAGTGGAGAAGATAAAAATGTACAGTAGGGACGGAAAGTATTCAGACCCCCTTAAATTTTTCACTCTTTGTTATATTGCAGCCATTTGCTAAAATCATTTAAGTTCATTTTTTTCTTAATTAATGTACACACAGAACCCCATATTGACAGAGAAACACAGAATTGTTGTCATTTTTGCAGATTTATTTTTTTTAAAAGAAAAACTGAAATATCACATAGTCCTAAGTATTCAGACCCTTTGCTGTGACACTCATATATTTAACTCAGGTGCTGTCCATTTCTTCTGATCATCCCTTGAGATGGTTCTGCACCTTCATTTGAGTCCAGCTGTGTTTGATTATACTGATTGGACTGCCTGAAGAGCTCAGAGACAGAATTGTGGCAAGGCACAGATCTGGCCAAGGTTACAAAAAAATTTCTGCTGCACTGAAGGTTCCTAAGAGCACAGTGGCCTCCATAATCCTTAAATGTAAGACGTTTGGGACGACCAGAACCCTTCCTAGAGCTGTCCGTCTGGCCAAACTGAGCTATCGGGGGAGAAGAGCCTTGGTGAGAGAGGTAAAGAAGAACCCAAAGATCACTGTGGCTGAGCTCCAGAGATGCAGTTGGGAGATGGCAGAAAGTTGTAGAAATCAACCATCACTGCAGCCCTCCATCAGTCGGGGCTTTATGGCAGAGTGGCCCGACAGAAGCCTCTCCTCAGTGCAAGACACATGAAAGCCCGCATGGAGTTTGCTAAAAAACACCTGAAGGACTCCAAGATGGTGAGAAAAAAGATTCTCTGGTCTGATGAGACCAAGATAGAACTTTTTGGCCTTAATTCTAAGCGGTATGTGTGGAGAAAACCAGGCACTGCTCATCACCTGTCCAATACAGTCCCAACAGTGAAGCATGGTGGTGGCAGCATCATGCTGTGGGGGTGTTTTTCAGCTGCAGGGACAGGACAATTGGTTGCAATTGAGGGAAAGATGAATGTGGCCAAGTACAGGGATATCCTGGACGAAAACCTTCTCCAGAGTGCTCAGGACCTCAGACTGGGCCGAAAGTTTACCTTCCAACAAGACAATGACCCTAAGCACACAGCTAAAATAACGAAGGAGTGGCTTCACAACAACTCTGTGACTGTTCTTGAATGACCCAGCCAGAGCACTGACTTAAACCCAATTGAGCATCGCTGGAGAGACCTAAAAGTGGCTGTCCACCAACGTTTACCATCCAACCTGACAGAACTGGAGAGGATCTGCAAGGAGGAATGGCAGAGGATCCCCAAATCCAGGTGTGAAAAACTTGTTGCATCTTTCCCAAAAAGACTCATGGCTGTATTAAAACAAAAGGGTGCTTCTACTAAATACTGAGCAACGGGTCTGAATACTTAGGACCATGTGATATTTCAGTTTTTCTTTTTTAATAAATCTGCAAAAATGTCAGCAATTCTGTGTTTTTCTGTCAATATGGGGTGCTGTGTGTACATTAATGAGGATAAAAAATGAACTTAAATGATTTTAGCAAATGGCTGCAATATAACAAAGAGTGAAAAATTTAAGGGGGTCTGAATACTTTCCGTCCCCACTGTATCTTAGGAAAATCTTGTAATGTCATTAGTGAGGAATGCAGGATGTAGGTTTCAGCAATTGTATTGACTGTCTGAATAGTAAAACCATATGCGTTGTATCTTAGAAAATACAGTATTTTGTTGGAAACATTAGTACCTAAAAATGCATCTTACAGTATGTATCTATATAGAGATTGAGGGGATTCAGGAAGAAGGCAAAGAGACAGAAAGTTGGAGAAGCAAAACAATCAATTTATAACCAAATAATGTGGGAAATTTGCAAAGTAAGTATTCATCTGAAACATGGAAACATTATTTTCACTTCATAAATCCAGGCATGTGCAGACAAAAATTAGTTTTTTCCCCTTAATGGGATGTTTAAAGTGCATACCAAGCAAAAATCTTTTTTTTTATTTTTTTTTTTTAGATTTTGATTTTAGATTTAGCGTGGGGAAGAATTTAAAGCTCTTGTCTGTTGTTTTAATGCTTTCCGTGGCTCTGTTAGATAGGTTTTCCCTAATTTTCTATCAGACAGGACCCTTTCTCTGCCAGAGCTGTTTTTTTTTTTTTCATTTGTTTTGAAGTTTTTATGTCTCATGATATTAACGTAACTGTTTATCAAAGGCATATTTTCAGTATAAAATTCACTAAAGCTAATATTACTTACAGAGAAACACAAAATATGACCAGTTTTTTGGTAAAATAATGTTATGTCACGTAAAAAGGTACCAAACAAGTCAGGCCTTAAAGTGATACTAAAATCTCATATTTTTTTTGCCTCAAAATAACAAACATGTTATACTTACCTGCTCTGTGCAGTTGGTTTTGCATAGAGCAGCCTGGATTCTCCTCTTCTAGAGTCCCTCTTCAGCTCTCCTTGCCCCTCCCCCCAGACAAGTGTCCCCACAGCAAGCAGCTTGCTATGGGGGCACCCGGGCCAAGCCGCAGCTTTGTGTGTCCATTCAGACACGAAGCCCCTTCTAGGCCCCTCACTCTCTCTCTCTCCTCATTGGCTGAATGACTTTGATTGACAGCAGCAGGAGCCAATGGCACTCTGCTGTCTCAGCCAATGAGGAGGAGAGTCTCTGGCAGCCGAGTCGCTCCTGCAATATCGCTGGATAGAGATGGGCTAAGTTAAGTATTAGGGGGGCTGAGTGGGGCTGCTACACATAGACGTTTAGGATAAAAAAACTTTTGACTTTAAAATCACTAAGACCCCTTTCACACTGAGGCATTTTTCAGGCACTACAGTGCTAAAAATAGCACCTGTAAAGCGCCTGAAAAAAGCTTAAGCTGCAAACCCAGTGTGAAAGCCCGAGTGCTTTCACACTGGTGCATGGCGCTTGCAGGGCGTCACAAAAAGTCCTGTCAGCAGCTTCTTTGCAGCGGTGAATACACCGCTCCTACACCACTCCGCCACCGCTCCTCCCCATTAAAAACAATGGGGCAGCGCTGCTATACTGCCGGCAAAGCACAGCTGCAGCAGCATTTTGCGAGGAGATTTAACCCCTTTTTGACCACTACCGGGAGGTTAAAACCGCCCCACTAGTGGCCGAATAGTGCCGCTAAAATGTTGGTACCGCTGACGCCCGGGCAGCTCAGTCTGAAAGGGGTCTTAAGCTTGTAAAACCATAGCAAACTTTGGCACCAAAAGTGTCTATTGGAAACACTTTAAAAACCTTTACAGGTCATCAGTTTTAGAGTTAACCTAAAATGACTGCCCTCTTGCCTGCCTGTATGTTGATAACTAATACGTGTAGCACAGCTATTGTTGTCATATGTTAGTGCATATTATCGCTCATACTGTATGCATGGTTCATATACGTTTTTTTTTATTTGTGGATTTTATTTCACTTTCACTTTTGAAACTTTTTTTTACCTAATTTTATTGCTATCACATAGGGGGAAGACAAAGCCCCTATGTGATGGCACAGTGGAAGCGACAGGTTTATTTTAAAGGAGACAACAGGGGTTTGTTAGACTATTTGACTAGCTTCTTCCTCAGGCACTGTAACTGGTGAATGGCAGCTTCATTCAGTGCAGGCCCTCCACTCTCAATGTTGACATTGGCCATGGGCATCATGAGGGCATGGGGGGCCTGTGAAGCCAGGCATACATGGCTGTAGGGAGGGTCAGGGGTGGCATGTTGCCACCCTATCGGAAGTAAACAGGAAGCCATACACAGGACAGTTGATGGCTGGCTTAAGACATTTACACACTTTCCTGGCTGCTATAGCAGTATGTAAATGTTGTCACTGCTGCCAACGTAACTGTTACATTAGTGACCATGGAAGGGTAGCAATGAAAAAACCCGACAGGGGTCCTAACCTTTCCGCACCCTATCCAAAGCTAAGAAATCCTTTTGAATTGACATATGCATATACTTTTAAGTGAACAAAACTTCACAAATGTTTATTTAGGGACACTCATACAAAGCAATGAATGTGACATTTACCAAACATTCACTACTGGTAAATCAATCACTGTAATTAGAAATTTTAGGAATGCAATGCATGGCATTGAACTAATGTGTGTTGTGTGCTGCAACACAGGTGCATTACCGTTTTGCTTTGGGGTGCAATTCACTAGTGTATATAGTGTGTTTTACCACAGCACAATAGTGTGAACCTGCACCAAAACACATGTCCCAGGAAGATACACCTGAAGTGAATATTGGTAAATGTCATATTCACTGCTTCATACATACACTATATTGCCAAAGTATTGGGACACCTGCCTTTACATGCACATGAACTTTAATGGCATCCCAGTCTTAGTCTGTAGGGATCAATATGAAGTTGGCCCATCCTTTGAAGCTATAACAGCTTTAAATTTTCTGGGAAGGCTGTCCACATAGTTTAGAAGCGTGTCTATGGGAATGTTTGATCATTCTTTCAGAAGCATTTGTGAGGTCAGGAACTGATGTTGGACAAGAAGGTCTGCCTCGCAGCCTCCGCTCTAATTCATCCCAAAGGTGTTCTATCGGATTCAGGCCAGTCAAGTTCTTCCACCCCAAACTCGCTCATCCATGTCTTTATGGACCTTGCTTTGTGCACTAGTCCAAATCATTTGGTGGAGGGGGGATTATGGTGTAGGAGACAGTGAGCCAGGCCTTCTCATCCAACATCAGTGCCTTACCTCACAAACTGCACAAATTCTGGAAGAATGATCAAACATTCCCATAGATATACTCTTAAACCTTGTGGACAGCCTTTCCAGAAGAGTTGAAGCTGTTATAGCTGCAAAGGGTGGGCCAACTCAATATTGAACCCCACAGACTAAGACTGGGATGCCTATTAAAGTTCATGTGCGTGTAAAGACAGGTGTCCCAATACTTTTGGCAATATAGTGTATGTCCGTAGTTAAAAGTTTAACTAAATGCAGCCCACATATCTTAGTGAATATATAAACATCTGAAAATTACACAAAAAAATAAATTGAATACATGAATACATGAATTTATTATTACCGTACTATATATAAGTGCAATTGGGGTCTCTAATCCCCTCCACCATGCCTCCTCAGCTGGATAATGCTATTGATGGTAGGAGGAGCCAGCACGTCATTTCTTTCCACTCTGCTAGCATCTGCATCTCCCACATGGAACTACAGTTCCCATAATTCCTTATGCCTGTATCACGCTGTGTCCATCTCTCAAAGATAACTCTTAAAAATGATGCATGTTCATTTATTGTTACAATATGTAATTCATTTTGTTGTATTAAAAAATATATATATAATGTTTTTTTTTATTAGTATAAAAGAGGAATTATTGCTTTTATTACCTTCAGATATCTTTGTAAGCTGATTTTTTTTATTCCACTGTATGCTGCTATAAGTCTGTTTACTGCTGTGAAACTGAAAAGGCTAGCAGGTGGGGAATAGGCTGTTTCGGCATAGAGCAGTGGGCAGGGCATAGGTGGGACATAGGCAGGAATGGGCAGGGCATAGGCAGGGCATGTGCAGCCTGATCACAGGGGGAAGTGGGTGGAGACTCGGCGTGACTTCTATTTTGATTGACATGCCAGGACTCTCCATGGAATGTAAGAGCACCTCCTCCAATGATGTAATGACACCATGCTGTAGTCTCTTCAGAGCGGCATAACACAAAAAGGGACAACAGAGGCATTTGGACACAGAAGAAGCAGCATTGTCTCCTGAAGAAAGAAAATGGGCATGGGAGTTTTCAGCTGCAGGGGAAAAAGATAGATATCTGAGCATCTTTACTGTTATTTGCAAAACAATGAGTGACATATTTAACAGTTTACAGAGTTACATTACATATTGATTTTCTCATTTTGACCATAGTTCTTCTTTAAGTGAATTTTTACTGCTTATTGGAGTTGATTTGCTAAAGTACAACCTAATAGAAACAGCTCACATAGCAAAATGAATGGTCACTGAGCTTAATAAATAAGCTGTGTTCACAATGAATAACCAATGATATTCAAGAGAAATTAAGGAAATATGACTGGGTGATTGAGGTTATTACAGCTTCACGTTATTTACTGAGCTTGGTGACCATTTAATTTGTTCTCCTACAGTAAATCAATCATTGTGTGTACAAAGTAAGTGGGATATTCCTGTCTGTTACTGGAAGGTAATTTAAGTAGTTACTACCCGCTGGGAGAAGATGTTTGTTAGCTACCTGCAGCAGACATTAGTGTTGCCATAAAAGCCAAGAAATTAGCAACCAATGTTCCCAATTGTGAGCATCACTTATGATAATCAGGCTTTTTGGGACCTCCTGGAGGGAATAACAAGGGCCTCTGGCAGCTAAATGTGTTAGTTATTGCCAAGAAAGGTTTCCAGTCTTGTTAGCAAATCTTTCTGTAAGGAGACCATGTCCTTCATTATTTGATGTAAAGGGATAAAGGACAGTAGTACTGTTTACTTCCTGCTACCCTCACTGGGGGAGAATCACGGGAAGCCCAATGACACACTTTAGGATGAGCTGATTAACTCTCTACCTGTAATCTACAGGGAGGTATCTCTTTGTTGCCTCTCCTCAGAGGGAACAAACATTTAAATAGCCCTTTCCAACAAAATTGCAGTGTTCGCAGACCATATCAGTGTGGACAAACTATTGTTTCCGGGAAGCTGGATGTGGTGTCTGGCTTCCCGGTCCCACGCCTTAACAATCAACTACAGTGCCTTGAAAAAGAATTCATACCCCTTGAAATGTTCCACATTTTTTCATGTTACAACCAAAAATGTAAATGTGTTTTATTGTGATTTTATGTGATAGACCAACACACAGTGGCACATAATTGTGAAGTGGAAGGAAAATGATAAATGGTTTTTCCAAATTCTTTACAAATAAATATGTGAAAAGTGTGACGTACATTTGTATTCAATCCTTCTGAGTCAATACTTTGTAGAACCACCTTTCACTGCAATTACAGCTGCAAATCTTTTTGGGGATGTCAGTACCAGCTTTGCACATCTAGAGAGTGACATTTTTGCCCATTCTTTGCAAAATAGTTCAAGTTCTGTCAGATTGGATGGAGAGCGTCTGTGAACAGCAATTTTCAAGTGTTGACACAGATTCTGAATTTTATTTAGGTCTGGACTTTGACTGGGCCATTCTAACACATGAATATGCTTTGTTCTAAACCATTCCATTGTAGCTCTGGCTGTATGTTTAGGGTCATTGTCCTGCTGGAAGGTAAACCTCCGCCCCAGTCTCAAGTCTATTGCAAACAGGTTTTCTTCTAAGATTGTCCTGTATTTGTCTCCATCCATCTTCCCATCAACTCTGACCAGCTTCCCTGTCCCTGCTGAAGAAAAGCATCCCCACAACATGATGCTGCCACCACCATGTTTCACGATGGAGATGTGTGTTCCGGGTGATGTGTAGTTTTAGTTTTCTGCCACACATAGCGTTTTTCTTTTTAGGCCAAAAAGTTCAATTTTGGTCTCATCTGACCAGAGCACCTTCTTCCACGTGTTTGCTGTGTCCCCCACATGGTTTCTTACAAACTGCAAATGGGACTTCTTATGGCTTTCTTTCAACAATGGTTTTCTTCTTGCCACTCTTCCATAAAGGTCAGATTTGTGGAGTGCACACCTAATAGTTGTCCTGTGGACAGATTCTCCCACATGAGCTGTGGATCTCTGCAGCTCCTCCAGAGTTACCATGGCCATGTCTTGGTAGGTTTGCAGTTGTGCCATACTCTTTCCATTTTTGGATGATGGATTGAAGAATGCTCTGTGAGATTTTCAATGCTTGGGATATTTTTTTATAACCTAACCCTGCTTTAAACTTCTCCACAACTTTATCCCTGACCTGTCTGCTGTGTTCCTTGGCCTTCATGATGCTGTTTGTTCACTAAGGTTCTCTAACAAACCTCTGAGGGCTTCACAGAACAGCTGTATTTATACTGAGATTAAATTATACACAGGTGGACTCTATTTACTAATTAGGTGACTTCTGAAGGCAATTAGTTCCGCTGGATTTTAGTTGGGGTATTAAAGTAAAGGGGGCTGAATACAAATTTACGCCACACTTTTCAGATATTAATTTGTAAAAAATGTTAATTATGTGCCACTTTGTGTTGGTCTATCACATAAAATCCCAATAAAATACATTTACGTTTTTGGCTGTAATATGACAAAGGGTGGAAAATTTCAAGGGTTATGAATACTTTTTTTCTAGGCACTGTATTCACTGTTCCCTGATTGGGTAAAGCTTTGCCCAATCAGAGCTTAGAATGCACTGTGCAGCACGCACTGCATTGTGGGATGCTCAGCGGGCAAGCATGCTTGGAGAGTGAAAAGTTCACTTTAATGGCATTCTTTTAAAGCAGACATCCAGATTTCCCATACCTTCCCAATCACACCACATTCGTGCATCCACACATGCATAGATCTGCTGCAGGGCGCTATTAGGACCTGAAGGATGGGCATAGCGCTTCTGCATCTGTTCATGTGTGGGACCATCAAACATAACAGTGCCAGTAAGGGGGAAAGCAGGCCAGCAGTAAGGGGACAGAAGTTCCTCTTTAATGTTAGAGACCACTCCATTTTTTATTTCAAGAAAAATAGCAATGGTGCTAATAGATTTGGTAAAGGAGGAACCTCACACCTCATATTTTTTTTCTTTCTCTTCTTTGCTGTTGAATTACCATCTACAAACATACTGTATTCTCTTACATTAAATTCAGTGTTGTCCTGCTGTAATCCACCACTTTGCTGCTGACTGCTGCTGCATACCAGATCCTGTGGTGCCATATTCTCCTCATCAGGAGCCAGCTTTCTCTTCCTGGTACTTGCAGCCAGCCCACTGATGTTGCAAAACAGTGCATGCGCAGTGTGTTGTGGATTGCCTGAAAGCTCATTGGATGCGTGACTTGATCATTGTAGGAGGTTGCAGCCTGCTGGTTTGCGTTATTCTCACAAGGTGAGAGATCCAAAAGGGTGGGGTTTGTAAAAAGTAAAAAGTATTTACAACAACAGCAAGGTAGGAGTGATATGATGGAAAGTAACTCAAAATAACTCAACACACAGCCATTGTCTAAATGGCTGGCAACAAATGTGAGTACACCCCAAACTGAAAATGTCCAAATTGGGCCCAATTAGCCATTTTACGGTGTCATGTGACTCATTAGTGTTACAAGGTCTCAGGTGTGAATGGGGAGCAGGTGTGTTAAATTTGGTGTTATCGCTCTCACTTTCTCATACTGGTCACTGGAAGTTAAACATGGCACCTCATGGCAAAGAACTCTCTGAGGATCTGAAGAAAAAGACTTGTTGCTCTACATAAAGATGGCCTAGGCTATAAGTAGATTGCCAAGACCCTGAAACTGAGCTGCAGCATGGTGGCCAAGAGCATACAGCGGCTTAACAGCACAGTTTCCAGTCAGAACAGGCCTCGCCATGGTCGACCAAATGAAGTTGAGTGCACGTGCTCAGCGTCATATCCAGAATTGTTTTTGAGAAATAGACGTAAGAGTACTGCCAGCATTGCTGCAGAGGTTGAAGGGGTGGGGGGTCAGCCTGTCAGTGCTCTGACCATATACCGCACACTGCATCAAATTGGTCTGCATGGCTGTCGTCCCAGAAGGAAGATTCTTCTAAAGATACACAAGAAAGCCTGCAAACTGTTTGCTGAAGACAAGCAGATTAAGGATATGGATTATTGGAACATGTCATGTGGTCTGATGAGACCAAGATAAACTTATTTGGTTCAGATGGTGACAAGCGTGTGCGGCAGCAACCAGGTGAGGAGTACAAAGACAAGTGTGTATTGCCTACAGTCAAGCATGGTGGTGGGAGTGTCATGGTCTGGGGCTGCCTGAGTGCTGCCAGCACTGGGGAGCTACAGTTCATTGAGGGAACCATGAATGCCAACATGTACTGTGACATACTGAAGCCGAGCATGAGCCCCTCCCTTCAGAGACTGGGCCGCAGGGCAGTATTCCAACATGATAACGACCCCAAACACACCTCCAAGACGACCACTGCCTTGCTAAAGAAGCTGAGGGTAAAGGTGATGGACTGGCCAAGCATGTCTCCAGACCTAAACCCTATTGAGCATCTGTGGGGCATCCTCAAATGGAAGGTGGAGGAGCGCAAGGTCTCTAACATCCACCAGCTCCATCATGGAGGAGTGGAAGAGGACTCCAGGGGCAACCTGTGAAGCTCTGGTAAACTCCATGCCCAAGAGGGTTAGGGCAGTGCTGGAAAATAATGGCGGCCAAACAAAATTTTGACACTTTGGGCATTTCACTTAGGGGTGTACTCACTTTTGTTGCCAGCGGTTTAGACATTAATGGCTGTGTGTTGAGTTATTTTGAGAGGGTAGCAAATTTACACTGTTATACAAGCTGTACACTCACTACTTTTTGTAGAAAAGTGTCATTTCTTCAGTGTTGTCACGTGTAAAGAAATAATCAAATATTTACAAAAATGTGTGGGGTGTACTCACTTTTGTGAGAAACTGTATATAAAATACATTTTGTTTTCTTTATAATACATTTTGTTTTCTTTATGATGATTTATGAGTTTATGTTTCAGAAACTGATCGGTGTAATAAAACAATCTGGCCATGTGTTAAAATCATCTAAATATGGTATTTGACAATTGAGGCAGCAAATTGCAAAGGGAAAATAAAATTAGAAGTTTAGTTACATTGTAGCAGACTTGGTAAATATCCACACCATTATTATAGGGGTAAATCTGGCCTCATGCCTAATTCAATCTAAATATTATTAGCTCTCCTTTTACCAAAATCTGGATTGTTGGTATGTTTACCTTAACCCCTTCAGTACAGTCTAAGTTACCCCTTTATTACCAGTCCGTTTTCACTTTCTAATGCTATGATAGTTTGACTGACATGCACTTGGCTATCCAACACTGTACTCAACTTAATTTGATATAATTGTTAATATACAGTACTGTATATATGGTTTCTTCCCACACTCCAAAAAGACATGCTGATAGGTTAATTGGCTCCTGTCTAAATTGGCCCTAGTATGTCTATGAATGTGAGTTAGGGACCCTTAGATTGTAAGCTCCTTGAGGGCAGGGACTGATGTAAATGTACAATATATAATGTATATGTAAAGCGCTGCATAAATTGATGGCACTATATAAGTACCTGTAATAAATAAATATATATATATATATATATATATATATATATATATATATATATATATATATATATATCCGCTGTACTAAAAATCCGATGTTAGTACAACGATCTCCCCCCGATGAACTGTTGTGCTCTGACAGGGGGATGGGGGACAGGGACACCCCCTGCCAGAACACTCCAGTCAGCTCCCTCAGCCATTGGCTAAGAGCACTGATAGGAGCTGGTCGGCTGCTGGTTTTCTAGCATGCGCGTCCTACAGAAACTGGTCAAAAGTCCAGCTTCTGTCGGACTAGCTGCCATTCACACGGGCCAAATGTTGGCTGGTTTTATTGAACCAGCCGATGTTGCCACACGCCCGTGTGTACTAGGCTTAAGGGTATGGGTTCTAAGAATGTGTCTGAGTTGCCGATACACTGTATTGTCGAAAGTGTTGGGACACCTGCCTTTTCTTTCTTTCAGAAGCGCATTTGTGAGGCCAGGCACTGATGTTGGATGAGAAGGCCTGGCTCGCAGTCTCTGCTCTAATTCATCCCAAAGGTTTTCTATTGGGTTGAGATCAGGACTCTGTTCATGCCAGTCAAGTTCCTCCACCCCAAACTTGCTTATCCATGTCTTTATGAACCTTGCTTTGTGCACTGGTGCACAGTCATGCTGGAATAAGAAGGGGCCATCTCCAAACTGTTAACATACCCTGTTAACCCACAAATTTGGGAGCATGAATTTGTCCAAAATGTATTGGTATGCTGAAACCTTAAGAGTTCCCTTCAGTGGAACTAAGGGGCCAAGCCCAACCCCTGAAAGACAATCCTACACCATAATCCTCCCTCCACCAAATGATTTGGACCAGTGCACAAGGAAAGGTTCTTAAAGACATGGATTAGGGAGTTTGGGGTGGAGGAACTTGACTGGCCTGCACCGAGTCCTGACCTCAACTGGATAGAACACCTTTTGGATGAATTCGAGTGGAGACTGCAAGCTAGGCATTATCGTCCAACATCAGTGCCTGACCTTACAAATTCGCTTCTGGAATAATTGTCAAATATTCCCATAGACACACTCCTAAACCTTGTGGACAGCCTTCCCAGAAGAGTTGAAGCTGTTATAGCTGCAAAGGGTGGGCCAACTCCATATTGAACCTTACGGACTAAGACTGGAATGCCATTAAAGTTAATGTGCATGTAAAGACAGGCGTCCCAATACTTCTGACAATATAGTGTATGTAAATTGTTGTTTAGGTGAAGTCCAGGATGGTAGTATAACATCATGTCTGTCTCTCGATATCCCATTTGTTAGGAAGTCTGCTACAGTTGGTGGGGCCGTAGTGTCCTCTGATCTTACTTGGGGTTGTCTGTCAGAGGTGTCAAAGAGCTAGGAGAGGTTGATAGTTGACATTTTTTACAGCTGCTATGGAAGGCCATTAGTGTAAGGCAGCCTATTGCATTCGAGTGTGCACCCTAAAGCTCAAACACGTGTGTGTCTACATATATATGGCCCTGGCACATTGACCTCCCTGCCAACACAGCAAAAGAGAAGTGTGTGAACACTTCTATTATGGCAGAGCTGGTGAGAGGGACACAGAGCAAAAATGCTAATGTCCCAAACTGATGGTCCACAAGAACAACCCGCCCTCACTTGTGTTACCACCACTGCACTCCTGGATAAAAGTGTGAAGAAATTCCTACAGCACAGCTGCCACTTTAAATAAATCAAATGTGTGCACAGTATCTATACCTCTATTTAAATGAAAAATAGTACAATAAATAGTGACACTCAAATAAAGTATCATAGATGTGAAAAAATGATAATGAAGTGTGATGCAGGGTACACACGGTCGGACTTTTCGACCGGACTTGTCCGACGGACGATCCGGCGGTCAATCCGATCGTGTGTGGGCTTCACCGGACCTTCAGCAGACTTTTCCAGTCGCAAATCTGACGGACTTTAGATTTGGAACATGCTTCAAATCTTTAGGTCGTAACTCTGCTGGACCCAGAAATCCGCTCGTCTGTATGCTAGTCCGACGGACAAAAAACTGCGCTAGGGCAGCTATTGGCTATCACCTTCCTTATTTTAGTCCGGTGTACGTCATTACGTATGAATCCGTCGGACTTTGGTGTGATCGTGGGTGGGCAAGTCCGTTCCATAAAAAGTCAGTCGGAAGTCCGTCGAAAGTCCGCTGGAAAGTCTGTCCGCCCGTGTGTACGCGGCCTTAGAATGATGTTTCTCAAAAAAAGAAAATAGTGGGTGCAGAATAATGTGATAAAAGTGGATGTTACCCTGTGACCAGTAAACAAATAAGTAATGTGAAAATCAATTACTACATCACTAAACAACGTGATAAAACTGATATCACCCAATGACAAGTGCAACCTACAAATCTCTCTTTAAATAAACAATAAGTGTGTAAAAAAAGTCCATAAACATAATAAACAAAACAATGAGTGATGTTTCTCCAAATATTCAATGTGCACTTCTTCAAGTAATCCACCACACCACAGTGCTCGTGATTCCACTCCTCTCAAAGAAACGCACTCACTAGCTGCATAAGCCTCACACTTTCGTGTTTGGCCAAACTCGCCTCAACCCGCACATAAAGGGGATTTATGAATGGGGATCTCCAAACTCCAATCCTGTGCCTCAAGAGACTTTCTATGTAGTGATTCCTCCATCAATATTGGGGTCATTCCACTCCAACATCTTCAGTGCACATTGCAATACACTTGGGGCAGCTTTCTTCAAGTGTTTCTCCCTCATTCGTCTGCATGGAAAAGAAAAATAAGTGTGCAAAATGGTGCAGAATAACACTCAGGTATTGTCTCTCTCACCAGCTCCGCATGTGACAACAGCCAGCAAGGTGAAAAATCCTAGGTACAGTGTACAGAGCAAGGTAAAAGCCCTCCGCCAACTCTGCGCTCCCCTGCCTGACTGCACCACAACCTGCTGGTGTTGCTGCCAGAGGGCGGAGTAGGTTGTGGTGCAGTCAGGCAGGGGAGTGCCTGACTGCACCACAACTGAGAATGAGAAACATCATTCTAACACTTCATTATCATTTTTTCACATCTATGATACTTTATTTAAACGCCAATATTCTACTATTTTTCAATTAAATAAAGGTATAGATACTGTGCACAAAAATGCTAATGTGCGTGGGAAGATTAGGGTGTGCCCAGGCACATCCGGCATACCCTGTTTGCACGCCTATGGTAAGGCCTATTGTAGGGTGTGTGGGGAATAAAAGACCATTTTATAGAAGGCGTGTTATAAATGTGATTATTAAATATAACACTATTTTACTTACTGTACAAGCAAGAGACCAATGTTTTGGAGCCACCCAGGCACTTTGTGAAAGGGGTCCCATGCAGCTCCAAAATGTTTCAGAGCCCTTTCACACTGACAGCAAGGGGGCATTGGCGGTAAAGCGCTGCTAAAACTAGCGGTGCTTTACCATCATTTTAGAGGCGCTTTTGGCCGCTAGTGGGGCGCTTTTAACCCCCCGGTAGCGGCCGAATAAAGGGTTAAAAGCACCCAGAAAGCACCGCTGCCGATGGCGCTTTGCAGGCGCTGCCCATTGATTTCAATGGGCAGGGGCACTTTAGGAGCAGTGTATACACCGCTCCTAAAGTGCCTCAAAGAAACTGCCAGCACAGTGCCCCAGTGTGAAAGTCCTCGGGCTTTCACACTGGGATTGCAGATGAGGCGCTTTACAGGCGCTATTTTTAATGCTAACGCTGAAAAAACGCCTCCAGTGTGAAAAGGGTCTTACTGAAAAAGATGTACAGTATGTTGTTTCAGTCCCCACTTCATGTCTCAGCAAAGGGGTCACAGACTGCTTGAAAAACTTGACAGGGGCTTTATCAGTCCCACCCTGTCCAAAACAGAAATAAGTATTGGCAAGAGTCAGATTTGTCAGTTTATATGAAGTTATGTAGGACCTCCCACCACCCAGGTTTTACTAATTTCAAAGGACATTGTACAATCAGATTGTCAAATGTGTAGCCAGCTATAACTCTTCCAGACAGAATTACTATAGCTAGTGCAGGAAAATAATTCTTAAGTTAAAGAATCTTATCTTTGTTTTCCTGATGCTGTAATTTTCATTTATTTTTTATAGCGGTTTAATTATTATATTATGTTATTGTGACATGGTAATGTCAGAATGAAATGTATAGTAAGTAAAAATAATAATGTACAGTTGTTCAAAATGTAGTCAAGCTGCAAGTTTAATTATTTTTGACATATTATGTATGAACAGCTCCTTCACACCTTTCTTCATTTGTCAGGACAGATTCCTTTACACAAGAATTCATGTATTTCTTCATCTGATTCATCTTGTCATATATAGTATGCATATCATACATGTTTAATAATCACTTACTAGTATAGCCCGCAGCAAGAAAAAATTAAAAAAAAGCATAGGGCTAGCATGAGAAGTGTACACAGGGCAATCCGGGAAGCAAGGGGTCTAACATTTTGAAGTTAATCTATCCTTAGGTCATTGGTCTGCCAGCGGGGGGGGTTGGCTGCAGGATCAGTCCTTGGGTTGTACGGGAGCTGGATATCCGGGGGGCAGACACGAGGAGAAGAAGATTTCAGCAGCATTGCTCCCACACTGCTGCCTTTATTCACATGGCTGACCTGAGGACTCTGCAGGAGCAGCTCCGCTCCGTGGCACCATTAATGGGGACAGACTGGCTACAGACACAGGTATGCTGGGAGCCTCCTCCTCGACTCCAGCGGATTCCCCAGTAAGACCCGCCATTCAGGGAGCCCAGCTATGGACCCTCCAGCCCAGCTCAGCCTCCACTGTCTAGCTCCAGAACGCATGCTGGGAGGAATCCCCATTGCGGGCGGAGCTCCGCAGGACAGGGGCTTAGTCCAGTGTTGTCCCCGGTCCCTGCACATCAGAGAACTCGGGGAGATACGGCCGCCTCCCAGGTGGATGCCACAGCGGGTGTGGTGGCCCGGCATGGGAGGAGTCACCATGCGGGTTCCGGCCAGTTGGGCAGAGCAGCCGGAGATCACCTCACCCCCAAATCCAGGCAGGGCCAGCAGTGCGCGGGAGCCGGTTAGCACAGCAGGGCCCCTCATACCAGCAAAGGGGTGAAGAAGAGCCACACAGCGACAGCCAAGTGCGCAAGTCCTGCAGGGTGGAGGCGCAGGAGGGACAGCGGTCAGCCTGGGCCTTCTGCGGTCGGCACATCCGTGCCAGACCTTTGACTTCAAGATGATCCACTGGATTCCTTGTGATCCGAGGACGAGCAGTCCAGTTCTGAAGACAGGGTCGCTCTGCTGTGGTCGGCGATGGGGGATTTTGGATCTGCGACTGTGGGATCGGGTCCTGATCAGCCTGGTAAATCCATGTCTAATTCCATCTCTTCTTTACAGTTTTCTTTGTCTTCTGTGTCGGGGTTAGGGCGGGTCAGGGCCCCGTGGTCGGTGCAGGTACCCTTATGTCTACAGAGGACAGGGCCCCCCTTTCCCATGGCCGGCGGGCTCCAGGCCCGCTGTGCAGGGTGATTCCACAGCTGTACAAGATTTTGTGGCTGGGCTGCATGCAACGTTTTGATGCGGGCTTGGCTTCCCGCTCAGTGCCGGTGTCGGCTTGGGTTTCGGATCCGCTGGGGGCTGGCCGGGCGGTGGCCCAGGCCTCCGCTGTTTTGGTTACTGGAAGGATGTCGGGGAACACGGCGGTTTCGGGGATGGCTTTGAAGACCTTGGCGGATTCGGCGAGTGACGCTAGTAAGAGCACAGACACGGTTAGCTTGGCCAATGCAGCCAAATGCAAGGTTTATGTCTGTTTTAAGAGTCCTTTGGGTGCACATCTCAAACCTGAAGTGTGCGACAAGATTTGGCAGGGGGACTATGTGGAGATTTTCATGTTGTTGCCTCTTGAGAAGTTTAACCAGGATAGGATTAAACCGGAAGAAGCCATAAAGGAGGATGAGGAAAAACATTGCTACTGTTTGATTCCGTGGCCGTTTAGTAACTGGCTCGTGGCATTCACCATTTTTGCTAGCGTTATCGGGGGAAAAATCTCCTGAGAACTGTTCCCCCCTCTTTTGTTATCTGGATGCCATTAGTGAGGCCCAGAGAGTGTATGGGGACATGGCTTGGCTCAGTTATGATTAACAGTTTCTTCAATGTAAGGCTATTTGTCCCTCGCTACGTTGGGATCATAAGGACATCAGTTTATGGATGAAACTTATGTCCTCGGCTCGGGCCACCACTTCGTTTTTTCCTGCGGGGGCTGGGAGTCCGACTGCCCCCGGACAACCGGCCCCAAAACGGCGGGGTCAGTGCTGGCAATTCAATGAGGGTTCTTGCAGATTCAGCACCTGCTGCAAATATAAGCACGAATGCTCTCACTGTAGGGGGGGCTCACCCCTGTCTCGCTATTTCAAGGCTGGCAGGGCCCGTCCCAGCGATGTTGAGGGGAAAAAGGCAAGACTCCGGTGAGGGTGGAAAGAATGGCCCCCTTTCTAAGTAGATATCCAGACTGGCCTGCAGTCCAGTTATTGCAGGCAGGTTTCACCGAAGGTTTCTTAATCCCTTGCTCCCTTTCTCAGATCCCTCCCATCGCAGACAATTTGCGGTCGGCTCTTTTACACTCTGTGGTAGTTTCAGAAAAACCCACTAAGGAGGTGTTATTGGGCTGGATGTGCAGCCCTTTTCCTCACCCCCTTGGACAACTTGGTGGTCTCTCCTTTGGGTGTCGTTCCAAAGAAGGAGCCCAATAAGTTTCGCTTGATCCACCATCTTTCGTTCCCGAAAGATGGGTTGGTTAACGATGCTATTGACCCAGAGGCATGTGCGGTGTCTTATACCTCATTTGATGCTGCAGTTTTTTGGGTACGGCACTACAGTAAGGCTGCTCTCATGGCTAAGACCGACATCGAGTCGGCCTTTCGTTTGTTGCCGGTCCACCCGCGCAGTTTGCACCTATTGGGTTGTAGATGGTTAGGCGTCTTTTGTGTGGATCGGTGTCTTCCTATGCTTCCTCCCGGTGCTCTATAACTTGCGCCTTTTTTGAAACCTTTAGCTCTTTCCTTGAATGGGTGTTTGGCGACATGGCGGGGGTCAATTCCCTTTTCCAATTTATGTGGGAATCTGTTGGCTACGGTTCAGCACCTCGCTGAGCGTTTTGGGACTCCCCTCGCAGCTGACAAAACGGAGGGCCCCACATCGTCCATCATGTTCCTGGGGAGAGTAATTGATTCTCAGCTGATGAAGTGTCATCTGCCTGATGACAAGTTACTTTTTCTCAAGGAAGAGTTCCACTTGGTGTTTGGCAAACACAAAATCCTGAATTTTGCGTGCTGCATTATGCTAATGGCAGAGTTTTTTGTTGGCGGCTATCAGTTGCCACGGCGGGGCTATGTTCGCCTAGGCATTTTGTTCGGTTAAACAGGGAGCATAGGGCTGACCTGCGAGTGTGGCAAGTTTTTTGGGAAACTTTTAATGGTCGGTCATTATGGATGGAGGGGCCGTCAGCAATTATGATCTCGAGCTTTTTACGGATGCCACCGGGTCCACTGGCTACGGAGCTTATTTAGTTTGTTGGTGGAGTGCTGAATGCTGGCCTGCCGAATGATGGGAGGCGGGCTTCCTAAAAAATGTGTTGCTTCTGTAACTTTTTCCAGTCCTGGTCACCATAGCAATCTGGGGGGAATCTTTTCGTAATAAAAAGGTTCATCTCCACTGTGACAACCTAGGGGTGGTTCAGGTCATCAACTCACTGTCAGGGTCTTCCCCTTCTGTAATCCGGCTTCTACAACATCTTGTTTTGTGTTGTCTTCAGCTAAATATGTTTCTTTAGCCTGCGCATCTTCCGGGGGTGAAGAATATGTTGGCTGGTGCTCTCTCTCATTTCCAGTTGGACAGGTTCTGGGAGTTGGCGCAGGGCACGGAGCAACATGGAACCCCTTGTCCTCCTCGGTTATGGCGGATTGCGTTGGAATCGCCCCTGTTTTGATTCGAAGCTCCTTCAGTGCGTCGATGTGGTCTTAATACAATAAGTTCTGACGGGAATGGGCGGGAGCTTCTTCAGCGGGCAGGGGTGGATACGGCCAGTTCTGAGGTGAGACATCTCTTGATCTATTTTGTTTAAGTTTTGTTGACGGTGTGATTATCTCCGCCATGAACCATAAATTGGCCGGGCTGGCCTTCCTATTTAAATTGCAGGGCATCCCGGATTTTACCAAGGATTTTTTGGTAAAACAGGCCCTGCACAGTTACCCAAAAAAAGCTCGTAGGCCAGGCGGCTGCCGGCCAATCACTTTTGACATACTGCAATCTTTGTTCCTGCTGACAAGTGCAGTGTGTTCTTCTGTTTTTGAAGCTCGTAGGCCAGGCGGCTGCCAGCCAATCACTTTTGACATACTGCAATCTTTGTTCCTGCTGACAAGTGCAGAGTGTTCATCTGTTTTTGAAGCTCTGTTATTCTGTACGGTTTTCGCCTTAGATTTTTATGGAGCTCTCAGGGTGGGTGAGTTGGTTAGTAAGTCCAAGGCTGCTCAGGGGGGCTTGTCAGTGGCGGATGTCCACTCTGATGGCTCTTCAGTGGTTCTATTTATCCACTGATCTAAGACGGATCAAGCGGGCAAGAGGGCGCATTTGCGATTGCTGAGGGTTCATGGTTCGCCCATCTGCCCAGTTGGTGGAGTATTTACAGTTTCGCCCTGTGAGGACTGGTTATTTTCTAATTCATTTGGATGGCTTTTCCACTTTCCAGTTCATGTCAGTGCTTCTGTGTTGTCTAACGGCCGTGGGGTCGGAGGCACACAGTTACTCTTCCCATTCGTTCTGCATCAGGGCGGCCACTGAGGCCGCCCGGTGGGGTTTAGACAACGCGGTGGTAAAACACAGGTGGGAGTCGGACCAGTTTAGACTTTATGTCCGTCCTCATTTGGTTTAAGCATAACTGGGTTTTTGGAGAGTCTTATTTTTTTTCATATTAAGTGTGCTAATATGTGTTTTGGTTACAGTTTTCGTGTTATGTTCATGTATTTCCTTTCAGATCATGCTTGCCTCGTTTAGATTTTGGGTCACTCCTTCGTTCATTGGGGGGCCAAGAGGGCTTATGTCAGACCTAATGGCCGTCAGTTGGGCTTTCCTAGGTCCAAGGCTAGCATCAGGTGGATAGGTGTTCCAGGAATGTTATGGAGCAGGGTGGTCCGGAAGGTACATAGGGTTTCACGATGGGACAGGTTCCTGGACGTTCTGGTCTTACACGCTGGTGGCAATGATCTGGGTGTCCGTTCCAGCCGACACCTCATTCGGGACATCAGGTTTGATGTCCCTTGGCTGCAGTTGGATTTTCCTCACATAGTGGTGGTTTGGTCCGACATTGTAGGCCGCACGTGTTGGCATTTTGCTAGGTGTGTGGAAAAATTGAATAGGGAATAAGGAAGTTGGCAAGTTTATAGCGCGTAATGGCGGTTTGGTGGTTAGGCATCGGGAGCTGGAGGTGGATACGTGGCGGTATCTACGCAGTGACGGTGTACATCTGACTGTGGTGGGCATGGATCTGTGGTCTCTGGGATTACAAGATGGGGTTCAGAGGGCATTGCTTTTTTGGCGGGGCACAAAGGTGTGAGGTTTCACACTTTGCGCTGTGGCGGTTGGGGTCTTTGGAGGCAATTTAAAATAACCTGCTGTGATGATTTTATTAGGGACCCATCTAAGGTATGGAGTCCCTGGTGGAATGTCAGTTATGGTGTATTAACTGGTAATTACAATGGTGGTATCTGCAGAATGTGGTTTGTCCCCGAGCTGGTGTAGTGCAGTTGGGCACCGTGGAAGTAGTACGCAGATACAAAGTGATAATTTGATATTTGGTGCCTTCAAGGATTGACAACCTTAATTTTATGGTTATTATAGCATTTTATTTTCCTTTATTAAGGAATGTTTGTTATATTTGTTATTGTTTAATAAAGGGGCCGAAATAGCCAATTTAACTCCAACATTTTGTGTCATGGCTTTTGGTAGGTTAGCTGGGTAAGAGGGAGGGTGTTGGGCAGCGGTCAGTAATACAAAAGTATAGGATTACATCTGGGGTACTGTTATTATGTGAAATTTCATGAGTGATGTTATGCCTGGCCTATTGCCAGTAGCATCCGCAAAAAGGCAGAGGTGCCAGCGTTGCATACATACATACACAAAATTCTGACACTGAATATTTGGTGGCGATATATACTGTACATTCAATTTTGGTCTAGTTTGCATATCATTGGCAAGTTGCCAAAGTATTATTTTTTGGGTTTGATGCAATGTTTAAGTATAAAATGTGTCCAAATGTCACTGCACAGTTGGTTTAGTGAATTTAGTAACTGAATGATAGGTATCTTTTAGCTAAAGATGACCAGTCATTAGAAAATAAACAAGGAGCGTGCCATTACCTGCTTGCTGATTGAGTTGCTGAACCCCAACTAGTCCGTCAATAGGGATCTCTGGCTTTTCTGATCTGAAATGTTTGGACCACTGACCCAGTGGAGCTGATTTACTAAATGTTAAGCTTTAAACAGGGCTACAATGTTTAGTAGCTCCAATGAATTTTGCTGCTGGATTAGACTAGATAAAAAATCTAAACAACATTTTATACTTGTCCTATACAGCTACAGATTGGGCCACCAAAGACCTCTTTTTCCCATGACACATAAAACTGGGGTGATTTAAAGGTGCATGTGCAAATAGAGCATACTCTCTGTATTTACTGCAAACATATGCTGTAGATCCACAAAATATGCTTTAATTTTTGTGGACCAATAAACCAAGACAAAGAGTCATTTTTTTAAAATGAAACACATTCATTCTGTTTATAAATATTTTTTCCTTGTTTTTCAAAATTAGGCAGAACAAATTATGATTACAAAGTGGTAGTAAGAGTTCATAGTGAAGGAAACTATAGAAAAAGAAAATATACATAAACATGTCAAGTGGTAAAGTTGATTGTCATGGAAATAACAATGCATTGACTAAATGGTTCGGAAGTTGCATGCTAAGCCGAACACATTACCTTGCGTTAAATATAACAGAAGACATATTGTCAAGTGTACAATTTTGAACTCAACATATCAGGTTCACTCAGTCAGAGACTGAAGAAAGTCTGATTTTTGCAGAGAGATCCAAGGGCCCCACGCTTTTAGAAATTGGTGCGTGCTGCCCAATTTGAGTGCCAGATATCTTTCATAGTGAATTGTAAGGTTCAACTTGTAGCTGCACATCTGATAAATTGGGGATCAAGGATCCTCTCCATTTCCTGAAGATCATTAACCTTGTAGCAAATACAATGTGCATTACCAGAGATCGAAGATTAAATGGGAATGCATCTATACCTATACTGAGGAGGGCCAAAGCAGCGTTGGGCTTTGTTAAGCAATCTGTGATATCAGAAATAAGGGTAAACACCTCTGGTAACACTTAATATGGGGGGCACTCCCAAAGAATGTGAAACAGAGTTCCTACTTGTAGACAGTTACGCCAACATAGATCATCATTGAGGTTAGAGTATTTAGCCAGGCAGACAGGTGTTAAATACCAATGATGGTGAATCTTTTGGGCTATTTCTCAGTAATTAATGCACTTGGCTGGTTTAGTGTGGTACTGGATTGCTTTTAACCATTGTGACTCTGAGAATGTGACCCCCAAATCATTCTACCATTGCGCTAGGGCCGGGGCCAAGGCTTTATGAAACGTGGATTTTGTTTGTAGGAGCCAGTAAAAGGTGGAAATACCTTTCTTTCTGGGTAGGGTAGATGTCCAGAAGGATCAGGCCATACTAGGTACATTGTTGCAAGGAATGGGATTCTTCCATAGATAGGATGCAGTTTGTGTGTGCAAATAGGTGTCGAGGGGGTAAAGATGGCATTTGCTTTGAAGAACATTGACTGGAGTTATTCTATTATCTGTCATAATGTCTTGTATATGTTTTAGACCTAGAGATTGACATTTCTCAAGGGAGATATTGGGGATCAGAAATTGAAAAAGATCCAGTGGAATTGCTACCGGTGTTGTAGGGGGGGATTTGGATGTAGATCCAAGGAAATATTGCCAGGCATAAGCAGATGCCGAATTGGTGGGATGTATAATTGTTTTTTATGTTTAAGAAATTTTGGGCTAGAAGGAATGCATTTAGTGGGCCCTTGGGCACAAAATGTTGTTCTATAGTTCTCCAGCAAAGAAGGAAGAGGGAATTGAGAGGTAGTGCTCAGAATACATATAGGATTTCGGGAAGTACCTCCCAGACCAAGTTAAGTAGAATTTACTAAGTCTATCTAGTTCAACTTTGCAAGAAGAGATTAGGGGAATGTAGTTAGCACAAACAAGATTAGTGGAAGGAGATGTTAAGGATATACCCAAATAGGGCATAGAACTTTCTGGCCATTAGAAGGGAAAAGAAGTTTGTAAACTGATTTATCAATCTTACCAGTGTTTATACTAAGCACATTGCATTTGGATTTGTTGATTTTGTAGTAAGAGATTGAGTTAAATACCTTCAGAATGTTATATACTTCGGACAGGGAGGAGGCCGGGTCTGTTAATGTAAGAATAGTGTCATCAGCAAAAAGCATAATTTTGTGTTCTTTGCCCTCGATGAATATTCCCGATATGGATTTGTGATTTCTTATCTTATGAGCCAAGAGTGCCATCATGGGCGTAAAGATAATGAGAGAGAGTGGGCAGCCCTGGCAAGTGCCATTTGTAATATAATGTTTGGGATAAGAAATCATCAGAGAGCACAATGAGGTCGAGTACAATGCCATAATAGCTGCCAGGATGTTGCTGCTAAAGCCAAATTTGGATAGGGTATGGCGTAAGTATCCCCAATGGATCCTATCAAATGCTTTTTCAGCATTGAGGGCTAAAAAATGTCTTTAGTAGCTTCATCATAATGTAGCAGGTTGATAATCTTATGAGTGGCATCAGGGGCCTGGTGGTCTGTAATAAAGCCAACCTGGTTAGCATCAATCAGTTGTGGAAGGAAGGGCGCCAACCTCCCGGAAATTAATTTGGCATACATTTTTACGTCCGTGTTAAGGAGAGGTATAGGTTGAAAGTTTTGGGGGGACACAGGCTCCTTTCTTGTTATTGGCAGATTGACAATTGTTGCATTCAACATTTTAGATGGAAAAGAGCCAGAGGACACAGCAGTATTGAAAGTTGATTGCAAGTGAGGCACTAGTGATTGGAAAAAAAGTTTGTAATACTCGATTTATTGTTGGGGAGAGAAGTAATTGTTTTCTCAATTTCTGTGAGAGAGAAGGGTGCATTGAGATCATGCAAATGTTCTGATAATCAGGAAACAGAATAAGGGTGCACACACCGCTTCAGGCAAAAAATGGACACACCATATCCAAGGTGCTAATCCCGGCTCATCACCGTAGGCGATATTAAGAAGAGAAGAAAAGATTGATTGCACACTTGAATCCAAAAGATGCTGTAGAAATGTTTCTGTCAGGTGCCATACAAAATTGCAATGATGATCATCATTGCAATTTTGTCTGGCTCATGACAATAAAGACATTTCTACAGCATCTTTTGGATTCAAGTGTGCGATCAATCTTTTCTTCTCTTCTTGTACTTCTGATAATGTTGGGAGAATCAGGGAGTTTAAAAATGTAGTTAATAATTCTTCTGAAGGTTGTGACATGTGGGTATTTTCTCCTAAATTGTATAGGGAGCTATAAAAATCGCTAAAGGCATTGGCAATGTCTTGTGGGTTATAAAGTTTGCCCCCCTTGGTGGGGTGTATAATGTAGGGAATCTTTTGTTTCACCACTCGTTGTTTTACTTGAGCAGCCAAAAGTTTGCCAGCTTTATTGCCATTAGCATAGAAGTTTGATTGGACTGTACATAAATGTTTGACGTGTTGAGCTGTTAAAAGGATTCTAAGACTGTTCCTGGCTTGAGACAACTTATTGCTATTAACAATAAAGGGATTATTTTTGTTATCATCTTCCAATTGGGAGATAGAGGTCATCGGGGTATTTAACTGTTGTGTTATCTGGCGTTTGGCTATGGCACTCATCTTTAGTAACAGTCCTCTAATTTACGCTTCATGCGCAGTCCATGTTGTAGTAGGATCAACTACTGAAGGTGGGTTAATTTCGAAGAATTCTTGGATATGATGCGTGATTGTTTTCAGGTTAGTAGGTATAAACATTAATGTCGATCATTGCGCCAAACATTCCTGCTCCTTCCATTGTTGTTCCCCCCTACACTTATGGAAACGGCAGCATGGTCTGACCAGATTATTGTATGGATGGTAGAGGATATGACATCCTGAAGAAGAGTCTTGTCAATTAGCATGTTGTCGATTCTCGAGTACAAGCAATGTGGTTTGGAAAAGAAGGTGTAATCTCTTTCCGTAGAGTGTTGGCATCTCCATATGTAAAAAAGAGAGTTAGACCGGATAAAGGACTGCAGGGAGGATGGGCGTGAACTCCTTGGAGAGGAAGTGGAGACATCCATGGAAGTATTTGGAACTACATTAAAGTCCCCGCATAATATAAGTCGGCCTTGCATCTTTTTTTTAAATTTTTTCCAGATCTTATGGATAAAGGATAATTGCTTTGAGTTTGGCGCATAGACATTAGCAATGTTTTTTTTTTATGCGGTTTACTAACGCTTCAATTAACCACTTTCCGTCTGTCTACCACACATAAATTGGGGCAGGTTGGCTCTATTGTGTGAAACGACGTACTTGTACGTCATTTCATGCAATAGACACTGGAGACACGTGCGCTGATTGGACAGCGGGGGAAGCCAATCAGGGGGTCCAGTGGACTCGATGTCCACTGGCCACCCGCAATCGCTCCCCAAAGAGGCAGAAAACAAGGCAGATCGATGTTCTGACAGGGAAGAAGATAGAGATCTTGTGTCCCTGCTAAGCAGGAACACAGATCTCTGTCTTCATCCAGTCAGACCATCCCCCACACAGTTAGCAAGCACCACCTAGAGACACACTTAACCCTTTGATTGCCCCTGTTAACCCCTTCCCTGCCAGTGTCATTAGTACAGTAACAGTGCATATTTTTAATACATATATTGTAACTCAATATTTTAATATTATTTTAATACATATATTGTAATAATGTCACTGGTTCTCAAAAAAGTGTCAAAAGTGTCAGTTAGGTATCCGATTTTTCTGCTGCAATGGCGCAATCCCACTAAAAATTGCTGATCGCCATCATTACTTGTAAATAAATAAATAAATAAATAGAAATGCCATAAAAATATCCCATAGGTTGTAGACACGATAACTTTTGCCCAACCAAATCATTATATGCTTATTGGGATTTCTTTATCAAAAATATGTAGCAGATTACATATTGGTCTAAACTGATGAAGAAATTCTATTTTTTACATTTTTTTATTATATATGTTTTATAGCATAAAGTAAAAAATATTGTTATTTTTTTCAAAATTGTCTCTCTTTTTTTGTTTATAGCGCAAAAAAATGAAACCCACAGAGGTGCTCATATACCACCAAAAGAAAGCTGTATTTGTGGGTAAAAAGGACATCAATTTTCATTTGGGTACAGCATTGCATGACCGCGCAATTGTCAGTTAAACTAATGCAGTGCCGTATCTCAAAAAATGGCCTAGTCATTAAGAGGGTAAAACTTTCCAGGGCTGAATTGATTAAACAATTAAATGGGAGTTGCATTTAAATTACAACACATGAGCACCTGTTTTTTTCTGCAGTTTACCATATGTGACATTTATAACTGTTCCCCTAAATTTCAAATAAAGTTGCAGTTTTTAAAGAAATGCATATTCAAAATATCACCAATATTGATAAATGTGCATCACTGTGTTATCTTAGCAGAATAGGAACCACAAATCTTCATTGCAGCAGCCTACATTGGTGTTTTTCCTGTACTAAATGAGCGCTTTCCAATCAGCACTGCAGTAGTACATGTTACTAGGAGCTGAAGCTGCAGGCGTATCTCAGCTTCAACACAAAGCTTCAAAGAGGGAAACGTCACACACCATTATAATCCATACGATGGTATAGAACAAATATTTTTGCATCGCAGCAGTGCAAGAAGAATCCCTCTTTGTTCTCACTAGACTGCCTATAGCACTGGAAGGGACCCCTGGAACACTAATAGCATAACTAGCAATTTTCAGCTAGTCAGAGCAACGTGAAATACTGTTATCTATGACACTAGCTTGTCATCTATGACACTATATGATTCAGTGTGATCTTTGGTGATATAAACAGTGTTAATTAAAACACGCTGTAAGATTTTTTTTTTTTTTTTTCACATTACTATTTGCAATTCATTCCCTTGAATACATACTCTGTGGATTAAGGCTGGTGAGAGGTCATGACTGCCTTGGTTTAAGAGATTCTCCTGCAACAGGCAGAGCAAAGTCAAGGGAATTCTGCGCATGTGAACCAGTCCCAACTGGGGAAGAATGGCAGCTGATGGCTGTTGTATACACCAAGCAAATTAACCTTCATTGTCACAAATATACTGTACATATGGCTGTAATTTAGCTCCTGAATTGTCCAAGGTCTAGGGAATTCCTTTTCAAATTGATGTAATCTTTTCATCTGCACAGTGACTGAGCAAAAGCTGTGTTCTCTTGCAAGGCTAAAGAATAGAGGAGATAAAATCGTGAACATAATACTTACCCAGCTAGATAAATAATCTGATTTAAGATGAGCACATCAAAAATATTTGTTCACTGTTCGACATGTTTTCTTATAGATTAAACACTATGGAGATGTAGATGTAGTATGTAGTAAGGACACAACTTTCTTTTTCCTGGCAAAATTATATAACATTCATCATTTTAAAGGTGTCTTCCAGTGGTGCCCCCCTAGTCCATGTGTCTGGCCCCTAATCTACATGCAGAGCGTCGGACGCCTGTATTCCAAAGGTGTCTTTATTTATTTATTTATTTTTTTAGAAGCACGTGATTAGAGCCAAAGGCTCTAATTGGCTTCAAAAAAGGGTGGGCTCGGGGCACAGAGCACTGCGCCCTGAGCCCACCCAGTTGTGTGACAATAGCGAATGAATATTCGCTATTGTCTTCCTGATTCTCCTCCCGGCCAATCAGGAAGTGAGTCTTGGGACCCTATTGGCAGGGAGGAGAAGCGATTGTATTAGCTGCCGAGGAGGAGGGGAAGATGCAGGGGAAGCTGCTGTGAAACAGAGGAGATGCAGGGTGAAGCCGATGAGGAAGAAGCTCTGGGCGCTACCTAGATGGGGTAAGTCTGGAGCTGGTGATTTAGCGCCGGGGGGGTATGACCAACTGACCTACCGACTGACCGGGGGGGGTTTGCCGCTCCCCCCAAAAAATGGAGCACCAGCCTCCACTGGTGTCTTCTCAAATATTGGAAGGGGCAGGGACTTGTGTTTGGGTTATCAGACTAAAAAGGTCTTATGCCACCATGCGAAAACATGTTTTTAGGTGCTCAGGTGGTTAAAAGCGAATAATATGTTTGTGCTTGCCATGCATTGCCATTTTTTTATTCCAGAGAGGGAGAGATAAAAGCAGTTCAGATGCTGCAGACTAGCACATGTAGTTTTTAAACAATCGAAAAAACTACACCCAATTCCAGCTGCTCTGGTTATCCAGCCCACTTGGAGAGCTTCTTTAATTTACTAAGTAACAGTAGTAGACCCATGGGAAAAATAGAAAGAAGGAAAGAAAATTGCTGATTGTTGTTAAAGAGGAAATAAAAGAAAATCTGAATGGCCTAATAGTAAATGGTTAATGACATGTAAATATATGTATGTGTAGATATTAATTGTGAACAGTTTAAATGCACACAGGGAACTAATAAAAAGGGTTGTGAATGTGGGAGTAATTTGTTATGTACAATTGAATTCTGTATATACATATGAAAATAACAAAATATAGTGTTCTGTTAATCTGCTAATTTACTAATTATTATACAATTGTTAAATAATTGAAAATAGTTGCATAAAAAGCTTTGTTTGGGCTTGGGTTTAAACGTCTTAGGCTACCTGCCATAAAATATTCTTGAATCACTTAATAACTAAATAAATAAAACAAGCCTATGCCTTTCAAATGGTGAACCGGCTCTTTAAATATAGAGCAGGTACCTCCAGCTGGCTGCATGCAAGTCCACTTTATTTTCAAAGGGCCAAAATCTGATTAAATTTTTTTTATATGTGCTATTTAAAGAATAGTAAAGGCAAAACTTTTTTTTTTTTCTCATTTTGGAAAGAATGGAGTGGGATTAGAACACATGTTATGTTTTTATTGCTGCCGATGCCCCCATTAGAGAGATCCACCATCTTTATTTGTATAGTAGTACAATATATATATAGTTTTGAAAGTCAATATAAAAAAAAAAAAAAAACACTTTTTGTGTTGTTTCCAGAATAGTAGGAGATGAGAAATGTTCCAATGGGGACATGGGGACACTTGATTTGTTGACCCTGGTGACAACCAGGGATGTCCACCCTTTGAGGGGATTTCCTCCCACTTCCTGTTTTGGTTATTGCACAGGAAGTGGAGGGAAATCTCCCCAATGGGACCCAGATGACAAAAACAAACCTGGCAGGGGCACTCCATCACTCTATCCAAAATTTAAAAAAAAAAATGACCTTACTTTAGGCCCCTTTCACACTGGGCTGTTTGCAGGCTCTATTGCGCTAAAAATAGCGCCTGCAGACCGACCCGAAACAGCTGCTGCTGTCTCTCCAGTGTGAAAGCCCCGAGGGCTTTCACACTGGAGCTGTGTGCTGGCAGGAGGGAAAAAAAGTCCTGCTAGCAGCATCTTTGGAGCGGTGAAGGAGCGGTGTATATACACCGCTCCTTCACCGCTCCTGCCCATTGAAATCAATGGGACAGCACAGCTATACCGCCAGCAAAGTGCCTCTGCAGAGGCACTTTGCGGTGGTTTTTAACCCTTTCTCGGCCGCTAGCGGGGGTAAAACCGCCCCGCTAGCGGCTGAATACCGATTGTAAAGCGCCGATAACAATAGCAGCGCTTTACCGCCGACGCCGGCCCCGCCCCAGTGTGAAAGGGGCCTTAAGACCAGAGCTTGCTTTATCCCTCTCACATCCTGCACCTCCTCAAGGGATACTCAATGTGACCCTTTGACCCAAACCCAGGCACTGTTTGAAGTTTCTTAATTTTGCTTTGAGTTTAGGGAACCTGCTGGTTCTTGGGGATTTAATTTTTCTTGTACCAGTCCCTGCTCCCGCTGCTGCCTCCCACACAAATACAGTCCCCAGCTGGCCGGCTTACTGTAGCCCGGCACTTGTAAATATTATGGGCAGTATGTGTGTGCTTGGCTGAGGGGGGCGGAGCAACTTGCACCCCCATAAGCGGCTGGTGACTGGCCAGACCGGCCGCATGCAGTTTGACTGGTGGAGGCGAAGCCTTATGCTCTGCCTACTCTCCTCCGTGCAGCTTTCTACACTGCATCTTCTCCCCGGCTCGGGACGGGGTCTTTCTGTGATGATAGGAGGAGAGAGAGAGAGAGAAGAGCATGAGGGAAACCCTCCAGGTGGTGGCCAAGACAACAGGTAAAATTGACTAAAATCACTATTACTTTTGTAACGTGTGCATGTGCCAAGCATCCAATCGTATTTAAGTGCTCAATATGGAAGTGAATAAACAGATCATGATATTGCAATAATTAAACATTCCAAATTCAGTGAAAGTTCATGTACTGCAAAGTGCTCCGTGTGATAATCAATAAATAATTCATAATAAGCTGTGATATTATGAAACTGATGAGGCTGCACTGATTGACACTGATGAGGCAGCACTCTTAAGCTGCACTGATAAGGCAGCACTGATATGCTGCACTGGTGGCCCCTGATAAGGCCGCATTGATGGGCACTGATAGGCTGCACTGATGGGCACTGATAGGCATGCAATGATGGGCACTGATAGGCTGCAGTGATGTCCCCTGATGAGGCCGCATTGATGGGCACTGATAGGCTGCACTGATAGGCTGCACTGGTGGCCCCTGATGAGGCTGCACTGGTGGCCCCTGATGAGGCTGTACTGATGGGCACTGATGAGGCTGCACTGATGGGCACCGATGAGGCTGCACTGATGGGAACTGATGAGTCTGCACTGATGGGAACTGATAAGCTGCACTGTTGGGCTGGGCACTAATGAGGCTGTGCTGCACTAATAACGCAGCACTGATATGGTCACTGATGAGGTTGCACTGGGACTGTACTGTTGGGCACTGATAGGCTGCACTGATGGGCACTGATAAGACTGCGCTGATGGGCACTGAGGGTAGCACAAAGCCTAAATACACCACTGATGCTATGCATGTACTGCCTACTATCCAATAAACGCTGATGGGCACTGATAAGGCTGCACTGATGGGCACTGAGGGCAGTACAAAACCTAAATACACCACTGATGCTATGCATGTACTGCCTACTATCTAATAAACAGTTATTAGACAAAAAAAAAAAAAAATCACTTGGCATGGGAAGGGCAACAGTTTACAGTCTGTCAACTGACAACTACTGTACATCTCTGAGCCTCAGAGCTGGTACGTAAGGTAACTGTTTTTTGGTGTTCATTCCTGCCTCCACCTGGATATTCTGAAACTTCTAAAGAAGGTGTATGTATCATTTACTCTGAAGTTGCCCCAAATTACAGGCCACATTATGTTGTCCTAATGCACTTACTTAGTTTTAGTTTCTAAGCAGTTTTACCTCGGGCTGGTACTTTCTTTAGGTTGTTAGTAAAAGAAAAAAAAAAAGGTTGTATTCCAGTGACTTTGTAGAAATACTGCTTGCATGGAGAAAACAGGAAGGAGGACGAGGAACAATCAGAATACCCCAATCACACTTGAACAAAAATATAGTGTTCTGATCCTTTTCAAGATATTCTTCAATAAACTCTCTGTTCTAATGTTCTATGCTGGCTAGTAGCAGAATTACTGATCTCCAGTTCCTTGGGGACCAAGGTACTAGTGGTAGTTTGGTAGCAATTTCCTAATGCTGGATAACTGAGTAAGCTTCAGAGTCAGACATCTTCCTCAGCCAGTTTATCATCACTTAGGTGCGTAAAAGCTTTAGTAGGTCAACATCTGATAGCAATTTCCCAGAAGAAAAACTCCAACACACAAGCAGAAGCCCAGGGAAGAGAGAACCCTCCAATAAGGTTGTGCCAAATATGTTTAAGTTGATACCACAAGGATCAGCTCCTAAGTGACCAGATGGGCTAATAAATATTCATAACTCAGACAGTTAACCATTCTAAAACAGAATTACTGAAGTATGGCTAACATCAACTAGCAAAGTACAGTAAAATACCTAAAGGAATGTAGCCTGACTTCTACCTGCAAATTAGAAAAAAAAATACAATTACAAGCTTAATTTTAAACAAAACCAAACAAAAAAAGCATCTATGGCTGCAATATTTCTCTTCAATCTGGATCTGTCCCTTGCAGTACTTTTTTTCCATTGCAAGACTACTTCAGTCTTCCAAGGATATTAATGTTAAAGTGTTACTAAACCCATGACCCTGCATTCACTATATCTAGTCTCCCAGAGTACATGGAAATGCAATTATTTTAGTAAATATAAACTGCTAAATACCTTTTCTCTTCAGCAGTATATAGCAGTCTTGTGACTTCTATCAGTGCCCAGTCGAGCACTGGTTAAAGCTTGTAGGAGGAGTTTTCATTCTCCTCCGACTGTCCTATGAGGCTGCAAGATGGCCCCGACCCTCTGTCTGGACTGTGCTGATTGGCACCATGCTGATCACATGCACACTCCCAAAATAAAAAACTAGCCAGCAATACTCACCAAACTGAGCATGTGCAGAGTGCCTCCTGTGGCTCTGTACTAACATGAGATGGATTGGGGATGGTAGAAGAAGGGGAGGATCAGAGAAGACAGGATCAACCAGTGCAGAGAATTAACCCCTTAGGTTGCACAGTGAGAATAAAAAGCATTCTTTACTGCATAAACAGACTGATTTTATTGTTGTGGGTTTAGCAACACTTTAATGCAGGGTATCGAAGGCCCACCCCCTGAGGGAACGTCACCATTGCACTCTTCATTTATAGTATATTGATGTAAAGAGAGGTGTGTATACCATTTGCATTATATAGGACCACCCGCAGCCGCAGGAAAGGATAAAGAGGGAGAGGACCTTATGTTGTGACCATCCTGAAGACTTTGGAAAAAGGTAAGTATATTAAAAAAGGCAGCAAAGAGTAAAGGGGGCACTCTGGGGGGGTATGTGTGATCAGCTAGAGGGGCTGCGTCGGGAGTTGGGCTTTAAAGACACTTACTGCCTGTGACAGGATCCCTACAGAGTTATCTACAGATAGCAGAAATGTTACTAATGTATGTTTCACATAGGTTGGACTTGATGGACTTGTGTCTTTTTTCAACCTCACCTACTATGTAACTATATATACTTGGCATTTGCATTGTCTTTGTATAATGTCCTCTTACAACAGATTCTATATCCTTAAGTATTAACAAGTGAATTTACACAACAGCTGATATATTTGACGTGATGAATAGGAAACGATCCTTCATTAACTAACCTTACAAGCACCTGTGGATTTTCTACAACAACGTGCTCCAGATCAATTCACAACTTGTTACCTATTAAACATGGTTTTGAATGTCATGATCGTTTTGGTAAGTAGGTGCTAGGTCGTCATACCTGCATGTTCTCGAAAATCTCTCGTTGTCAGCACATGAATGATTAATTGGGAAATGTAAGCATGGAGAGAAAAAAAATTCTGTTCATTGTTCATTTAAGTCTCCCTGAGAAATCACAATCTAATCAAACCCTTTGTTAATCCAAGAATGAGCTGATCTTCTGTAGGAGCACTGGCCCACGAACCAGTCTTCTGTATCAGCCCAGTAATTGGTCTCAGATGGGGATGTTTGAGCTAAATTAACTAATCACTAAATCTTTCACTCAAAGCTCCCCAAGGGTAAATTGGAGAGCCACTGTGATAGAGCGTGAAAATGAACAGAAAATAAAGAGCAACCTCATAAACCTCAATAAAATAACATTTTCATATGGTGATGAAAGACAAGAATATATGATGTGTGTATGCATTCTCTTTGTAAATGAGTATTTAATGTTGCACCTCAAAGGTTCATCCAGATGTTTAAATAATTAAAAGACATTTTAAGGGTGGAACATGTAACATGTTCCGAATCCTGCAGCCATTGCCCTATCCCGCAACCCCCCCTACATGAAGAAGAGAAGAGTACGGGGAGAAGTTCCCTGTACTAGCTGTCACTTTTTGAAATCAGCAGGGCACTACCCACGCAGCTGCGTCATTTATTCACACAGCTCTGCGTGTGAATGTACTACAAGACCCGACAACCTTTGCAGTTGTCAGCTTGTAGCTCTCGTGGTAGTGCATTAATTCTGCTTGTCAGATTGTATCTGTTTGCCCGTATGGGATGTATGGGCACCAGTGGCGGCTGGCGCAAAAAAAAAAAAAAATTCTAAAAAATACTGAAACAAAAACATCAAATGCAGCCACTGTGCCCATCATATGCAGCCGCTGTGCCTATCATATGCAGTCACTGTGCCCCATCAAATGTAGCCACTGTGCCCCATCAAATGCAGCCACTGTGCCACTCAAATGCAGCCACTGTACCCCATCAAATGCAGCCACTGTGCCCCATCATATGCAGCCACTGTGCTTATGAAATGCAGCCACTGTGCCCATCATATGCAGCCTCTGTGCCCATGAAATGCAGCCTCTGTGCCCCATCAATTGCAGCCTCTGTGTCCATCATATGCAGCCTCTGTGCCTATGTGTCCCCTACCGACACGTCCCCTCGCTGTCTGACCGGCACTTACCCCATCTTGGTGGCGGATCAGGCAGTGGGTGATGGCGGTGTGCTGTGGGATGGGTAGCGCGGGTCAGGCGATGGCTCCTGTGTCCTTCCTGCATCTCTTCTTCGCTTCTACTAGCTGGCCAATGGGATCGCATGTGCCTTCAGCTAATCAGGTTACCAGTAGTAGACCCGCGCCTCCTGATTGGCGGAGAGAAGGTTCAGTGTTGGAAAAGCAAATATTCATTTGCTTTTCTAACACGCCTGGGTGGACTGCTAGCGCAATGCTCTGCACACCAAGTCCACCTTTTTTAGGGCTTATGGTGCTTCAGGTGCTTCAAAAAAACACCAGCCCCCACTAGAATTCAGGCGCGCGACATCCGCAAAGGGGCCGGACGCCTAAATAGGGGGTGGCTACAGCTGCCATTGATGCAATGCAATGCATGAATCTATCCATTTGTCATATAGGGGACGGCATGAAGAGGGGGTGGCACCCATGCGCCCTTAATGGACGGGCCGCCCCTGATGGGCACACAGATACACTGACAGGTCTGCAGGAGACTTGCTTGGCACCAGCGATCTGCTTTACAGGCTCCAAAAAAAAAACTATAATAAATGCACATTTTGTTACCTGTGCATGTGCATTTATATTTTTTTTTCTAAAAAGTGAACTTATCACAAAACTAAAAAAAAATATTTTTAGTTTTGGGTAAAGCAGGGAAGGTGTAGAACTCCTGTCTTGTTTTCGTTGCTATCCAGGGCTTCATTAGAGAGGTTTCTCCTGAAAAAGGTTTTAGCGGACAGGCGTGAGGGAAAATCTGTTATAAGGAAACAGACAGCAATACAAATGTGACCAGGGTTAAGCTGGCCATAGATGGATTGAAATGTGGCTGGTTCAGCAGGGAGCACATGAATTTCGATCTATCTATGGCTGTTCCCATTTGTGAGAATTCAGTCTAATAGTTGGCTTCTCAAATGGGACTGCCGGTAAAGTTTTGTTTGATCAGCACATGCAGCCAATCAGCTGCAGTACTGATCAGTGTATTTTGAGGAGGAGTACGGTTCTCAGAATACAATAGCTCAGCGGGGAGGGGAGGATTCCCACATCCACTTTCCAATTTGTATGTGGGAATGGAAGAATTCATTCAATGTATGGCCAACTTAAGAACAAAATGTTGTAGTCAACAGGGGCATCTTTGCTCTATCCATAGCTAAAAAAAAGTTTTTGAATAGATTTACACTTTAACACTCTTGCTGCGTTAGGCTCCTGAGTTAATTTCCTACCAGGGACTGTATCTACATGGAGTTTGTACATTCTCTTCTGAGTTTGCATGGGCTTTTCTCCACAGCTCAAACATATTCTGGTTGAATAATCAGCTTTGCTTCATTCCTTACTGGCTCATGTATCTCTGTGACTGCGATATGGACTTTAAGAGGAACTTCACTCATTTTCCATCCTGGCCATTAAGTCCAGCACTGTCTTCCTGTAGGAGATTCCTTTCACCACTGTAGGTCCTTGCTACCACCATCTTGGATTTGGGAGCTAGAATCACAGCCCGCACCACACTGTGTATGCATACGATTGTGCAGCACAATGACTCTGGCCCTGAAGCCTCCTGGGACATATGACAACATGTCCCAGGATGCTGCTGGCAAAAAGGGAGCAGAATAAGCAATGTCATGCTTGTCTAAGTGGGAGTGAGTACCTGTCAAAAAAGGTACATAAATATTGACTGTGAAAATGTTTGAATCAAGATTTTTATGATTGCAGGCTCTTTTCATAGCAGGGATCATTGACCTGTGTGTGAATAGCTTTCTGCATTCTACAAAGTGCTGCAATTTTTTTAAAGCATAATATAAACAATAATGCTTGCATTTTTATGCATTTTATCACAACCATGTGCCTCAAATTTAGTGATTTGTAATATGTACATAACGTGTAACAAGAAGAAGCATATACTGAGCGAGGAAATGAAAGTAAAATTTATGGCTGAACCCTCTTCCTCTAGTCCCTTAGGAGGCAGGGGAGATTTCCAATAATGAATTTATCTAATTTATGTGTTAACGTAATGAACAGATTCATTGTGGGGTGGAAGAAGTATCTAACATAAAACATCACAGTTTATTTTTTGCATGGAAATGGATTTTGCTGCTGTTGCACTGATTTATAGTCTGGTTTTACTGACAATATTTATCTTAGAACAGTGATAGCATTGGGTGAGCTGAATAGTATTTTTTTATGTTTTTGAAAATTCTTGATTTAAGTATTGAAATTAAACCATGCAAAGGAATTAGTAACGTAAGATAGTTCAACATCTACTTCTTAATTAATTTGTGGATAATTAATGGATACCTACATGCCGTGCTATTGATGATCTCTCTCAGAAAATGCTCTAAATTTGGCGGACGATACTAACCTAAGCAGGGCAATAACTTCTCCGCAGGATGTGGAAACCTTGCAAAAAGATCTGAACAAATTAATGGGATTTGCAACTACATGGCAAATGAGGTTCAATGTAGAAAAATGTAAAATAATGCATTTGGGTGGCAAAAATATGAATGCAATCTATAGATTGGGGGGAGAACCTCTGGGGGAATCTAGGATGGAAAAGGACCTGGGGGTCCTAGTAGATGATAGGCTCAGCAATGGCATGCAATGCCAAGCTGCTGCTAACAAAGCAAACAGAATATTGGCATGCATTAAAAAGGGGATTCATTCCAGAGATAAAACAATAATTCTCCCGCTCTACAAGACTCTGGTCCAGCCACACCTGGAGTATGCTGTCCAGTTCTGCTCACCAGTCCTCAGAAAGGATGTACTGGAATTGGAGCGAGTACAAAGAAGGGCAACAAAGCTAATAAAAGGTCTGGAGGATATTAGTTATGAAGAAAGGTTGCGAGCACTGAACTTATTCTCTCTGGAGAAGAGACCCTTGAGAGAGGATATGATTTCAATGTACAAATACCGTACTGGTGACCCTACAATAGGGATAAAACTTTTTCGCGGAAGGGAGTTTAACAAGACTCGTGGCCACTCACTAAAATTAGAAGAAAAGAGGTTTAACCTTAAACTTTGTAGATGATTCTTTACTGTAAGAGCAGCAAGCATGTGGAATTCCCTTCCACAGGCGGTGGTCTAAGCGAGGGCATCGATAGTTTCAAGAAACACCTGAACAACCGCAACATACAGGGATATACAATGTAATACTTACATATAATCACACACAAATGTTGGACTTGATGGACTTGTGTCTTTTTTCGACTTCACATACTATATATTTTCTTAACACAGGTTTCTTTAAACACATTTATAGGTCATCATACATATAGAAGGGCAAATCTGACAAGTCTTTACAAGAACTCAAGAGTCTTTCATAATAACTGTCTACTGTACTGCTCCATAGCCAGTTGTCAGCTTTTTTCAGCTGTCATTTTATATGGAAGCTATGAGTTTGTTGTATTGCAGGGGACAATGTCCAATGTCATTATTTAATGATGATCGAAATTGGGAGTTTTCACTTTGCTAATGCAGAATATTTGGTCCTGCATTGAACGGGGAAGGCTAAATGTAGTTATTTTTTAAGGGCTACTTTATCCCAGAGCAGGGGTGTACTTACAAGGCTCGCAGGGGTCACCATTGTGACTCGGCCCCATGCCTTAGGGGGCTTGTGTGGCTCCCCTGTACACCTGTAAAGTCAGGTGGTGGGGACGGCGGCATGTGGAGGAACTGATCCCTCCATGTAGCCGCTGAATGCCCGCTTCTCAACCTCTCCCTCCCGCAGACATTCAGCGGCTGCAGGAAGAAAATGGAGAGCATCGGTTGCTCTACATGCTGCTTCCACCATCTCCCTATCCCTGTCCTGCTGCCCTGGGTCCCTGTGTGCTTCCCTGGCCCCAGCTCGCTGATCTGTCAGGACAAAGAGAGGGGAAGAAAATGTGTAAAGGGTTATGGAAGCTCCTTTCATCTGTCCTAGTCCATTTCATATTCCAAAAAAATGCCCATCATTAACTGGGAATGGGATGTTAGGTATTCAGGGAAGTTACCCCTACCACTTTCTAAAAATGCTATTTCTAACTTTATTTATCAACAAAGTCAAGTAACTACAATGTCAGAGCTGACATGCTGATCAGAGGACTTTTTTGATAGGCAAAGCAAAAATTTTCTCCTAAGCAGTTCACATGATGAAATTTGAGGATCATTTCAATAAAACCTTGTTGTAGTCGAAATTGATAATTTCACTGGAAGATCAATACTGTTAAAGCCCAACTCTGTAAATAAAATATTATCCCTTGCAGTGGGGCTGTGCCTGCACTACAAGAGTTAATTGCTCAGTTTGGTCTAGGGCAGTGATGGCGAACCTTGTCACCCCAGATGTTTTGGAACTACATTTCCCATGATGCCCAACTACACTGCAGAGTGCATGAGCATCATGGGAAATGTAGTTCCCAAACATCTGGGGTGCCAAGGTTTGCCATGACTGGTCTAGGGGAACAATAAAAGGAAATATACTTACCCGAACCACTGTTCCTCCCTACAGCTAGGCTGGTTCTAGCAGCTTCTGCACCCTCACTCTGTAGTGACTTAGGGTCCTAAAATCATGAAGGCCAGAACAAGGTCTATATGCCTGCTCTCGACTAGAGGATGCCAAGGGACAGTCCACCGTCGGATCCTGAGGATCAGGTAAGTAAAACTGTTTCTACTCACCCCTGGACAAAATTAGTTATTAATCTACTGCAAATAATATTTTTTTTTTCTGCGGGCCATTAGTTAAAAATGTGTCTAAATTACCGAATTTAGACAAATTTGTTAATTTGGAAATATCCGAATTTCCGAATTTTCAAATTTTTCAGAATATTCGGAAATTTGAAAATTCGAAGATTCGGAAATTCGAAAATTCGGAAATTCGAAAATAAGAACAAAAATCTGAAAATTCAAAAACGCAAAAATCTGAAATAATAACTAACTAATAATAACTTAACTATTACTAACTATTAAATTATAGGTATTGGAATTGCCTTTCAAATTTGCCTTTCAAATTTATCTCAAGTTACGAATTATCTGTAATAACGAATGCCATATCTAAACGAATGGAATATAATGAATGAATAATAATAAATAACAATAATAATAAAAACTTTTATCAATTCATTCCGTTCCATTTGTTTAGATGCGGCATTCGTTATTTTGGGTAATTCATAACGGATAAATTTGTATTCATTATGTTGACTAACAGCCAAATTTGAAAGAAAATTACAATACCTATAATTTAATAGTTAGTTATTATTAGTTAGTAAATTACTTAGTATTTTGAATGTTTGTATTTTCGTTTTTTCGAATTTTCAGATTTCCTTTCTTATTTTCGGAGTTTCGAATTTTCGGATTTTCGAATTTCTGAATTTTCTAATTTACGGATTTTTTCATTTACGAATTTTCGAATTTATGAATTTTTGTATTTTTGTATTTTCAGATTTTTGGATTTACGAATTTACAAACTTTCGAATTTACGAATTTTCGAATTTCAATCATAATGAATGACCCGAAAAACGAAAAGAAAAAAAAAATGAATGAAACAAAAATAAACTAATTTTTCGGCAGTGTAAATGTCTATTAATAGAGGCTACATTACAGGTATTCCACTAAATAACTTTAAAATACACTCTTTCACTCCAAGTCCTCTTGCCCCTTTAACGGAGAACCTTGATTTTCTACCTGGGATGGATTCTAAGATGATACTGCCCAGGGCAAGTGAAGCCCCTTTATTAGTAACACACTGTCTTCACTCAGGATGGATGAAAACTTATGAGGAGCTACAGACAGATTGTCAATATAGATCCCTTCTTTCCTTACCTACAACTGTAAAGCTACAGAACATTAATAACCCACAATATAAAAACCTTTTTACATGCCCCCTTACTGATTTAGAGAAGATCTGCATGAAAGGTGCTGAAGTGAAAAAAACACCTCCAAACACCTCCAAGTCATACTCATGGCTGCAGCAATTGAAAGACAGGACACTAGGTTTAGAGAACTGTGGGAATCCAGACTACACACATAAATGTTCAATTAGCACACGCAAGGAACAAGATTCTCACAAATTGGTATGCTACCGCTGAAAAACTTAACAAGTGGTACCCATAGTTATGTGATACCCACTGAAGGTGTGGACAATCCCAAGGCACAATGGATCACATATGGTAGGATTGCCTATTAATCACCCTATACTGGCGACAAATTTGAGAACTAATAGTCCGTATAACAGAGACATAAAAATTAGCTTGATTCATACATGCTGCCATCTTCACATCACTTCCTGTTCTTTGCAAAAATATGAGCACTCCCTAACCAAATCCCTTTTCACTGGAAATCCAAATCTGTCCCGACCATTACAGAATTGATTCAGAAAGTGAGTGATACACTTTATATGACATGGAGTTAACTTTAGTAATTGCTAATGACACCACAACTTGTTTTCATAAAACAAAGTCTGAAAATGTCTGTTGTAATATTCTGAGGACTACCCCTCTATGATGAAGGAGTGAATCTTATTAGAACTAACATGACCTCAATGTCATAAAGATTTTCACTTTGATAGTCACATTTAAATAACAGGAGTCCTTGGGATGGGGACAAGCCCATTATCGTAGCCAGTCACCAGACCCATAACTTGATTTAGATATGTTAGTCATTAACCCCTGGCGCTATAGCCAATTAAAACACTATGTTGGTTCACTCCCACAGCCAATAAGATCGGTGGATAATTTAACACCACTAGAAAAAATATGCGTGGATAGAGAGGGGAGGGGGGGTTTCTCCCGGATATATAAAGTTCTAGTTGATTTAGAAAGGTTAGAAACCCCGGACTATATAGGGAAATGGGAAAAGGAGTTAGGGAGAAATCTTACAGATACAGAAGTCTCCCTGATCTTGAAAAGAGTCTCAGCCACTTCAGTTAATAGTAAACTCCTAGAATTAAATTTTAAATGCCTGACCAGAATGTACCTGACCCCCGATCGGGTGCATAAAATACATAGGGATAAGTCGCAATTTTGTTGGAGGGGCTGCTCAGAGATGGGGTCAATGGCCCATATCTGGTGGCTATGTCCGGAAATGAAAAGGTTTTGGGGCGAAGTAAGAAAATTTATCAAAGTGATAACAAATTTGGACGTCCCAAATGACCCTTGGATCTGTTTATTCCACATGAGTGATATGCCGACTAAAACATATCTCAGAACACTTTTGCCACATCTTATTGATGCAGCTAAGAGCTTAATCCCTAAGTATTGGCAAAGGAAAGAGAGGCCAAAGATGAGGGAATGGTTTAATAAAATTAATGAGATTCAGTGCTTGGAGTACCTAAGATTTAGCGAAGGGACAAAAATGGGGGCCTTTGAAACAAAATGGAAAGACTGGGAAAAATGTAAAGAATCTCCAAATGCGGTTGAGATGTGGTCTACATAAGTAGTGGAATGCAGAGGACTGGATGGATATGGTCTCGGGGGGGGGGGGGGGTGGGAGGGGGGGATGGGTAAAAGGGAAGCATTAGCTATCGTTGGGATAATTATGTATCCTCTTTTGTTTTGTAATATACTAAATTGGAGTACCAAGCAAATGTAAAGCCACGATGATGTGACGATAAGATGGGAAAGAAATTTGAATTTTAATATTTGAAAAATCTTTTCCCGGGAGAAACCTTCAAGCTGAAGTGGCAAAAAAAGAAAAAAAAAGAAAAAAAAAAAACAGACCCATAACTTTTTTTTTTTCCCTTTTCTTTTTTATTTTTATCCTATTTAGTACTGTTATATTACTGTTTTTATATTAAGGTCTTAGCTGGATCTCTACTCCCTTTCTAGTTTGGGGAGCTTATGGAAAATTATGATAATGGTTACTACAAGGGCAGTTATAATAAGTAGCGTTACCATGTTCGATAATATTAGATACCAAGGCGAACTGCTTCTGTATCCTTCTTCCAGTAAGATACAGTATAAAATCCAACAAATAATATATTGCTCTCTTTTTACAATTGTTCTTTACACCTGACACTATTAATATTCACATTTTGTGACACCAAAATATTGGCTATTCACCATTATTATTATTTTCCAAAACATTGTAAGAAAATTCATCTGAATTTTAGAATTCTTCAATTGGAAAAGCTGTTATATGTAAGATTCTTGGTATTATGAGTGTAGAACATTACAAGACTGGCCTTCTTACGTTTGTCATTCTGAACTTGCTAAATCCACGTGTTTTACAGTGATTCCCTATAGAGGTCTGTGATGCTTGCTGAATGAATTCCACGTGTATAGGTAAACCCAGGTTTGCAAATATGCTGTTTAGAGGTTGTGATGTACTGATGTTTATACACCTGAGGAATTTGGAGTAGTGAAACATGTACCAGACTTGAAGAACATTATTTTATGCTCCCTCTGGGTGTCCAGTCACTTCATACATGTTTGTATGTGTTTACATTTGCCTGACTTGCCAAAAAGGTGCAAAATTGTGCATACAAAAAAATGTGCATGACAGTCTGACATGCATACCACCAATCAGTCATGCATTTAATGGCACTGTAGCCAAGTAATCTTTCAAGCAGAAATAAACTAAAAATAAGATACAAATGAGTATATATTATATACAAATATGTTCATTTTGTATAGCATTGCATTCCTTTTTTATTTTATTTTAAAAGTGTATGTTAAGGCAAAATTAAATAAATAAATAAAATATAATATATATGAAATAAATAAACATCTCTGCAATACATGCACATTTCTCTATGGTTTATCCCTTTAATCACACTGGAAGTACAAAAAACTGTTGATGTTCCAGAATCACAATGTTCTCCTACCTTCCTCTTTGACATGACAGCACAGCTCTGAATTCCTAAATGCTTGGTGTCAGCCCTGGCTGCTTTATTTCTGATGCATTACTTCTCCTCGCTTTCCTTCGCTCCTTTTCCTCTACATAACCCAAGGCACAGGCAGAAAGAACAGGACATTAGCAACTCTCAAGATTTCTGGCAAAATCAACAGGTATATTTTGCACTTACTGAACAGATATAACAGATATTTAGCAGACCAAAAGAGTGGCATACACTCAAAAAAAATCAAAAATGTTCCCACTGGTATAGTTTGGCAACACAGAGGCCTAATTAAAATACCAATTTCTACTGCCACTTACTGGTGAAATCATTATTGTTTATATATATATATATATATATATTTGTAATATATTTAAGGGGCACATGAGAGCAAAGGTTTAAAGGTTTAATCCAATCACTGAATATGGCCGAGATTTGACCTTTGATTCTTATGGCTTGGATTTGACCTTATATGCCTCCTTTATTGCACTGGGTTCAAAGGCCAAATTGCTACTCATGCAAATGAGGATTCTAGGCAGGCTTCCTTGATAGCAGGGTGCTAAATGTCTGATGAATGTATTCAGTGTCAAGCGAAAAGGATAAAATGTATCAGATCTTCTATAGAAATCATCAGTGAATCATTGATAAAATCTGTGATTCACCATGTAAAAAAACATTTTAAATGAATAATAAAAGTGATCAGAGCCAGTATAGCTAACATTAGTATTATACATAGAAGCCTAGACATCTCACTAATAGATGGGTTGTTCTGATTTTGGGCAGCAATGGAGACTTGATTGCGTAAATCTGGCTAACCAATGTGTAAAAAAAAACACACAAAATACTGTATATGTGTTTATATGGGAGCATTTTTTCTGTCTATTTAGTATGAGATTTACACAGCTTTGTTGCACAGAGAGACAGAGAATTGTGTCAGTAAAAGAATACACTACTGACACTTCCCAACTTCATGTCTGTTATTGGACAAAAAGAAAAAGAAAAAAGATAAATATGTCACCTCTGTTCTCTCATCCTATCGGTTTGTTGATTCTCTGCATATTTGCATTAAGCTCATCTGATTGCCTCCCAGTGGTCGTATAGTGGCCTAGACATTTCTAAAGGCTCAATCACACATTTGGCCAGGGAGAAGTAAAAATTAGCAGTTTTACGACCCACCAACCACCCTGCCTTAACTCAACACTGCAGCTGGAAAGGGTTGTAAAAATGTGTCTGTGAAGCTTCACAGCCACAGCAAAAATGATACCCCCTGAAACATTAAATGGGCAGTACCACTACATGTGGTCCATAATCCATAATCATGTGATGAACCAGGTCCCAAGTCTTCTTTCTTCTTTACTGTAGAGGACGTGGGTTCTTTTTGGGTGTCAACAACACTATTGAAGTAATCTTTCTACTGCTTTGACTAGTCTTTCTGTAAGTTGTTGTTCTGTTCCATAATTATTTATATGCTGAATAGTCACATTCATTTTACATGAGCTTGTAGATGCAGATGCTGTGAAATGACAGGCCATCCACAATTCAAAAGTAAAATAGCACATAAGCAAAACAGAAAACTTACAGATTACTTGTTATTGAAATTTGTGCTTTTGAAGTTAGGAAATGATGTATGAAAATATGTCTTTGTGCTTCCTTGTTTCCCCAGTTTCTCTTGTCTGCATATTCCTTATAGATTCCAGTCTTCAGGATTTGTAGCCTTACTGTGTGGGAAAACCCTAAGGCACTTAACAAATCACACAAATAGGAAACAAAATCACACAAATAGGAAACATAAAGGGAATACAAAGACACTGAATTTCAAAAGAGTCAACTTCCCTAAACTACAAACCTTGCTAAAAGGCATAAATTGGGATAAAATATTAGGAACAAAGAAAACGAAGGAGAGATGTGTTTGCTTTAAGAGCATATTAAATAAGGGCATTAGCCAATGCATCCCATTGGGTAATAAATTTAAAAGAGCGAACAAAAGTCCTGGATGGCTTAACTCCAATGTAAAAACGCATATAAAAGCAAAGGAGAAGGCCTTCAAAAAATACAAGGTTGAGGGATCATCATCAGCATTCAGACTTTATAAACAATGCAACAAGAAATGTAAGGGTGCAGTTAGGGAGGCCAAGATAGAACATGAAAGACACATAGAGGAGGAGAGCAAAAAAAAATCCCAAGAAACTTTTTAAGTATGTAAACAGTAAAAAAGGGAGGACAGACCATATTGGCCCCATAAAGAATGAGGAAGGACATCTGGTTACAAAGGATGGCGAGATGGTGAAGGTATTGAATTTATTCTTTTCCTCAGTCTTCACGAGTGAATCAGGGAGCTTCAGTAACCAAAACTGCAGTGTTTATCCTCATGACACAACACAGGAAGCACCCCCATAGCTAACAGAGGACAGAATTAAAATTAGACTTGAGAAACTTAACATTAATAAATCACCGGGACCAGATGGCTTGCATCCGAGGGTACTTAGGGAACTTAGTCAAGTGATTGCCAGACCATTGTTCCTAATTTTTACAGTCTACTGACTGGAATGGTACTAGCTGATTGGAGAAAAGCCAATGTAGCACCAATATTTAAAAAGGGCACAAAATACATCCCTGGGAATTACAGACCAGTTAGCCTAACATCAATAGTATGTAAACTCTTGGAGGGGATGATAAGGGACTATATACAAGATTTTAGTAATGAGAACGGTATTATTAGCAGTAATCAGAATGGATTCATGAAGAATCATTCTTTCCAAACCAATCTACTAACCATCTATGAGGAGGTGAGTTGCTAATAAAGGAAGGCCCGTAGACGTGGTGTATCTGGATTTTGCAAAAGCATTTGACACAGTTCCCCATAAACGTTTACTGTACAAAATAAGGTCCGTTGGCATGGACCATAGGGTGAGTACATGGATTGGCTACAAGGGAGAGTTCAGAGGGTAGTGATAAATGGGGAGTACTCGGAATGGTCAGGGGTGGGTAGTGGGGTTCCCCAGGGTTCTGTGCTGGGACCAATCCTATTTAGTTTGTTCATAAACGACCTGGAGGATGGGATAAACAGTTCAATCTCTGTATTTGCAGATGATACTAAGCTAAGCAGGGCAATAACTTCTCCGCAGGATGTGTAAACCTTGCAAAAAGATCTGAACAAATTAATGGGGTGGGAAACTACATGACAAATGAGGTTCAATATAGAAAAATGTAAAATAATGCATTTGGGTGGTAAAAATATGAATGCAATCTATACACTGGGGGGAGAACCTCTGGGGCAATCTAGGATGGAAAAGGACAGGGGGGTCCTAGTAGATGATAGGCTCAATGTCATTCAATGTAAAGCTGCTGCTAACAAAGCAAACAGAATATTGGCATGCATTAAAAAGGGGATCAATTCCAGAGATAAAACGATAATTCTCCCGCTCTACAAGACTCTGGTCCGGCCGCACCTAGAGTATGCTGTCCATCTGGGCACCAGTCCTCAGGAAGAATGTACTGGAAATGGAGCGAGTAAAAAGAAGGGCAACAAAGCTAATAAAGGGTCTGGAGGATCTTGGTTATGAGGAAAGGTTGCGAGCACTGAACTTATTCTCTCTGGAGAAGAGACGCTTGAGAGGGGATATGATTTCAATATACAAATACCGTACTGGTGACCCACAATAGGAATAAAACTTTTGCGCAGAAGAGAGTTTAACAAGACTCATGGTCACTCATTAAAATAGAAGAAAAGAGGTTTAACCTTAAACTACGTAGAGGGTTCTTTACTGTAAGAGCGGCAAGGATGTGGAATTCCCTTCCACAGACGGTGGTCTCAGCGGGGAGCATTGATAGCTTCAAGAAACTATTAGATAAGCACCTGAATGACTGCAACATACAGGGATATACAATGTAATACTGACACATAATCACACACATAGGTTGGACTTGATGGACTTGTGTCTTTTTTCAACCTCACCTACTATGTAACTATGTACCTGGCAGGTTTTATATTTGCTTGCCATGATCAACGCACACAAAGAAACAGCCTTTACTAACATGTCGGAAACAGCCCTTGTAGAAAATTTCAGGAACTTTTAAGAAATTAACTTACTAATATTGTTAATAACACAATCATTTTAATTAACCTTTAAAAATGTAAATATCATTAATTTTCAAAGCACTTTACTGTATCCTACATTTTCTGTTCCTTATATTAAAGTACTGTATATGTAAAGTCAAAATTGTGCTTAGGTGGTGAGGCGGAGTGGTGACATTGCATCCTTCACCTTTTCCATTTAGAGAATGTTTTGCATTCATTCAGAGAATATAAGAGAATATAAAGCATTCTCAAAAAGGCACCCATGCTGAGCGGCTGACCTTCTGTGCTCAGAATGCCTCAGGCTGGCCACCCGGCACAGGACCCAGAAACAAGGGGAGATCAGTGGAGTAGCCATATATACTTAAAGAGATTGTAAAGGTTAAAAATAAACTGCAGGTGCTCCTGGCCCCTCCTCTCTTTCCAGTGCTCATGGGAAGCAACTCTCGTGTGCTCAGTCCAGAACCCCGCTGCTACGTCCATTGACACAGACAACAGGACTCGACCCTGCCCCCACTCACTTTTTACTGGCTTTGATTGACAGCTCTGAGAGCCATGATGCATAAACTTTTTTTACCTTATTGCAAGGAACGCATTAAGGTAAAAAAAGTTTAGGCTTTAGAACCACTTTAAATGCATTGTTTTTGAGGCCCGGTGTGCATGAGGCTTAATAGTCATGCAAAAATAGTTATCTAGTATCTCCTAATTTGGTGTGATCTATTGATTAAGTGATAACCTATGAAGACATTGGGCTTAATTATCCATTTATCTGAAGTATGAACTGCTTGCTTTGGCAACTATCTTCAACCTCTTTTCAGAATGAAAGAGAATACCTGATTAGGAATGCATTAAAGTGGTTGTAAATCTCATTCATGAAATCTGATCTAGGTACATATATCTGTATTGTTTATTTATCTCTCTTCAAAGCTTTGTGCTGCTCTGTTCCTCTGTTATCCGGATGATAACTTCTGACAAGTTCTCTGACATAGGAGATAAAAGCAGCTGGAAATTTGTGTCAGGGAAGAAACTTAGAGGTAGGTAAGCAGATAGCTTGTCTATTCACAGTACAGCTCTGCAAGTTTCTTCATTCCTCTGCCTATGTGATGGGGGGGTGTGTGCCTTTCCTCCAATCAGCTCACACACAGTGTATGCCCAGACTCCATGCCCACTGCTGAATGAGGAAGAAAGATTTGTAAAACAATATGTACTTTCTAAAAATTGTAGAAAGGCAGATTGCAGATATATCTGTGTAAAACCTATGTAGGGAGATTTGTTTCATCTCTATGTATCATCTGAGGCTATTCACTTCACTGGGTATAGGAGAGGGTTTACAACCACTTTAGGGTAAAAAATATTTAGGCTTTATAACCCATTTAAGTGATTTTCAGCTTCCAGGGGCATCAGCCAGATATAATATATGCATAACTACAATTAAGCTGGACCAATGTTACTATGAAGAAAATATCCATACCTGAAATTCCTTTTTACATTTTGGATAGAGTAGGGAAGACTCAAACCCTGGTAAGTTTTTTTTTTTTTCCATACGTTTGAATAGGAAAGAACGGTGTATATACTTTTTCATCTGCCCATGCTGCTAATACTGCTTGGCAGTGGCATCATTAGGGGGTGGCTTCTGGGGCTATAGCCCTGAATCTGGGGCCCATAGTTCCGACTCTATAGAGCCGGGTCAGAAACCTGTCCATCGTGATCTACCTGTTGATAGTGACCAGGTGTCAGGTAGATTGTATCTCCGCATTGCCGACCCCAGGCTAAACTGTTCATCCCCAGTGGCATACTAGGCATAGCAGAGAGAGAAGTTCAGAACAGGGAAGGAGAGAGTGGGGCGGGTGGAGTGGGTGAGGAGAGAGCTGGGCAGGCAGGCGGAGCAGGTGAGGAGAGAGTCGGGCAGGTGGAGTGGGTGAGGAGAGAGCCGGGCGGGTGGAGCGGGTGAGGAGAGAGCCGGGCGGGTGGAGCGGGTGAGGAAAGAGACGGCGGGTGAGGAGAGGGCCAGGCGGGTGGAGCGGGAATGGAGAGAGTCCGGCGGGTGGAGCGGTTGAGGAGAGAGTCGGGTGGGCAGAGCAGGTGAGGAGACAGTCAGGCAAGCAGAGCAGGTGAGGATAGAGCCAGGCAGGCATGTACAATGATTATTAATTAGAAAGTACACTCGTATATCTAGGTAACTAGCTCATGCATGCATAGCCAGCTACCACTCTGTTAGTAGGTTGCCTTACAAGACATCCACTCTCCCTTTACTGCAGGGGTACTATTAACATACAGCTTTTTGGTTACTAAAAGCATTCTTTCAACTCTCTGGCAGTCTGTGACCTCTGTGCTGTAGTATTACCCTTTCTCTGTACCCCATTTAACCCTATCCACTTTGTAATGAAGTCATACTTTAATAATGGCAGAAAGACTATATTATTATGTAGCCCTCTTTAAAGAGAACCTGTTCTATGGGAATTTTAAATTCTTTTTTTTTTATTGTACACTGTTAAAGGTTAGTGTAGGCCTAAAAAGTTGCACCCAGGTGATCTTTGATCTCCTCCATGTTGTTCAGGTAGATCCTCACCTCTTAAAGTTTGCCTACCCCTGCTCTAGGGTGACCAGGGCAGGTGCTGAGGCAGAGGGGGGGTGGGGTGGTCCACCCCGGGTGCCACACACTGGCGGGTGTCAGGCTGGCACCTCCCACTGTGTCCGGTTTAATTTGAATCGCCGGGTGCCCGCCTCCTGGTATGGCTCCTTTGACATACAGCACACTTGTCCAATGGACGTGTGCTGCCTATCATAGGTGTGAGCCGATCCAGGAAGCGGGACCTTTGTGACGGCGGGCACCCAGCTATTCAAATTAGAATGAGACTCCAGCCTGTGTGATGATCCTGCTGGCTCTCCTCTTCCTCTCCTCTCTGATCCCCGGAACAGGTGAGGGCAATGTGGGCACTGGTGAGGCTGCATTCCCTGGCACAGGTGAGGCTGCATTCCTGGGCACAGATGAGGCTGAGATGTGGGCACAGGTGAGGCTGAATTCTTGGGCACTGGTGAGGCTGAGATGTGGGTACAAGTAAGGGTGGATTGCTGGGCACAGGTGAGGCTGCATTCCTGGGCACTGGTGGGGGTGAGATGTGGGCACAGGTGAAGCTGCATTCTTGGGCACAGGTGAGGCTGCATTCCTGGTCACAGGTGAGGCTGCATTCCTGGTCACGGGTGAGGCTGAGGTGTGGGCACAGGTGAGGCTGCATTCCCGGGCACTGGTGAGGCTGAGATGTGGTTACAGGTGAGGCTGCATTCCTGAGCAAAGGTGAGGCTTCATTCCTGGGCACTGGTGAGGCTGAGATGTGGGCACAGGTGAGGCTGCATTCCTGGGCATAGATGAGGCTTCATTCCTGGGCACAGGTGAGACTGCATTCCTGGGCACTGGTGAGGCTGCATTGCTGGGCACTGGTGAGGCTGCATAGGTGGGCACAGCTGAGCCCTGTATTCTTTATGTAGTGGACTCCTGAGCCCTGCATTCTTTATGTAGTGCACTCCTGAGCACTGGGGCTCTCTGGGCATCCTAATGTAAGGGGGAGGCTCTCTGGGGAACCTGATGTAATGAGGGGGGCTCTGGGGACCCTGATGTAAGTAGGGAGGCTTATATATATATATATATATATATATATATATATATATATATATATACACACACACACATATATTATATACATGTGTATGCCCGTCCAAGCGTATGACTTTCTTTACTTCTCTGCTATGGGCTCTAGCCCCAGATCTTTTGTAGACCTAGCAACCCCCTCGCTGCTTGGACCTGGTGAAATTGTCCTTAGGGAAACTGACACATCTGGCAGTGCTTATTTACTTGGGTTCTCAGCTTTCACATTTGTACAGGACACAGTGATGACAGGGAGATTAGAAGGAAGAACCTCTGAGATCTTCAGGGGACCCAGGGTATCAGCTCCACCATAAGTGTCAGATTTCATGTGGAATTTGAAGGACCATTGCTCAGGATTGGGGCAGCAAATATCAGTGCAGGCAGTGGTAAGGTACGGTAAGTTAAAGGTAAGTATGTACACTGTTCTTTTACATGTATGCCTTTGCTTGTATAGCAACAAGGTCAATTTAAAAGGAATGTGTCCTTTTTATTTTTTAGATGACACCTTATTTATATTTTAGTTTAGATTTTTGTAGAATGCTCAAAGAAATAGTGTACATTGAACATGGAAGTTTCACTGAATAAAATAATTCCAGCTCAGGTTGCTCACAGCTTGGAAAATAATAATTTTCTAGGTAGCTTATTTCTTATATTACCAGAATTTTCTTATACCCTTTACTTATAACACATAGAATACTTTCAGCCAATTTAATATTTAAAATATGTGGTACATTCATATGGCACAGTTTGCGTTCAGAAATAGTAATAAACTGCTTAAAGGCAAGTGAAACTTAATAAACCAATAGAAATATTTCAAGTTTCTTGAGAATCACTTTTCTATTTGATATCCTGTTCATCAAGAAAAGTATAAATATGCAATTGTATCTTATCTATCTTCTGCCTTAAGCTACTATATAATTGCAGTAAAAGTATTGCCACATATGTATTGTTAGTTATGAGCGGACCATTGACTGACATTTTACTTGTCCATGACAACAACCTTGTAAGTTTGGATGTGTGCCGAGAAATTGCTTCAGGCCAAGAGGGGGTTTCCCATACTGGCGATGTCTGGAAAAGTTAGTAATAAACAGCGTTTTGTACAGGCATCAGGAGTCAACCTTTGTACACTTAGCTGAACATAGAGAATTTTCTTTTCTTCAAGCACTAATAGAGAGCAAACAAACATAAGGAGCTTTGTCTACGAAAAAGAGCTATAATGCATTAATCATACAATCTATTCATGCAAGCTTGTTCTTGATGAGTCTGGATGTCTACATAATGGCTGAAGTTGAAGTGCACTCCTTATTTTCAGTACATTCAATAAGAAGTACTTACAATGTGCAAGGGCAGATTGTGGTCTTTTGGAATATGATATTATTTTTTTTATTTCTATAGACCAGGGGTAGGCAACCTGGGGCCCTCCAGTTGTTGCAAAACTACAAGTCCCATCATGCCTCTGGGAGTAATTGTAACTGCCAGCCTTGCAATGCCTCATTGGAAATGTATTTCCACAACAGCTGGAGGGACCCAGGTTGCCTACCCCTACTATAGACTACCTGTACTGGGTTCCACTGACCTCTAGAAACAATCAGTAACAAACAACTGGTCACTGCCCCCGCTTATAGCCACTGCCTCTGCTTATAACTGGCCTGCGCAGCAAGGAGCACATGGAAGGGCAGTGGCTAGTTGTTTGTTACTGATGTAATATTGGTTAGGGGACACACTGGGCACCTTTGCTGCCATTGTAGTATGTGCTGGGTGTCCATTGTGCCCCTGTGCCTTTAAGGAGGGGTGGGCTACTTCCAGACATACCTGCCTTCTATACATTAGAATGCATGTGCTTCTTCTACTGTGGACATTCTCAAAAATTTACAAGAGTTAGGACTGCAGATTATACTGGGGTGTCTTGGAGGGGCTCTGCAGCTTACGCATCTATTTCTAAATATGTGCTAACTAAACCCCTGTTATTAATGCAAACTGTAATGCCCTGTATACAGGATCGGACATTGTTAGGACATTCCGACAACAAAATCCATTGGATTTTTTCTGATGAATTTTGGGCCAAACTTGTCTTGCATACACATGGTCGCACAAAGTTGTTGGAAAATCCGATCGTTCTGAACACGGTGATGTCATACACATACGTCGGGACTATAAACGGGTTAGTAGCCGATAGCTTTCGTCTCTTAATTTATTCTGAGAATGCGTGGCACTTTGTGCGTCTGATTTGTGTACATACGATCGGAATTTAAACGATCGGATTTTGTTGTCAGAAAATTTTATATCCTGCTCTCAAACTTTGTGTGTTGGAAATTCCGACAGAAAAAGTCAGATGGAGCCCACACACGATCAGAATTTCCGACAACACAATTTGATCGCACTTTTTCCATTGGAAAATCCGACCGTGTGTACAGGCATTAGACAGGATAATTTGGTTGGTTGCAGACTGGCTGGTGAGTTGAGGTGGAATTTTTCTTTAGTTTTGTTTTTCTAGAAACAATCATAATCACCTGAATGACCGCAGCATACAGGGATATACAATGTAATACTGACACATAATCGCACACATAGGTTGGACTTGATGGACTTGTGTCTTTTTTCAACCTCACCTACTATGTAATCCTCTGACCTGCTAGAGTGGATCACAAGAATAGTGGCTCCCCAATGTATGTAAGTGGTAGAGGCAGGTTCATAGTGTGGATATAAGTCACTGTGTGTTGTGAAAGCTGGGGGAAGAAGCTAAGGATAGGTATGGAAATAGTAGAGAAAAATATAAATGTACAGAAATAAAGGGAAAGGCTGGACATGGAAAAAGACTGGGGAATGAGAGAGAAAACTAGGAAATAAAGAGACACAAAGGGAGGCAAGACATTGGAAAGCAAAATGACAGTGGGAATCTGTAGGCAAGTGCAAGCAGTGTCACAAGCTAGAGGGATCACTAAGGGTTCACTAAGACAGATGAGTTAATTAAGCTGTGTTCATTATCTTACCTCACAATAATTGTCTCATCAAAATGTTCAGTTAGGAACATAAATATTGCAGTGTGGAATTGGTATTTTTTTTTTGCATGAAATGGATACTTAATTATTGAAATCCCACAAATCTGGTATTTTATCTCCACCTTACTGTCTCTATTTTATTCACTCATCAGTTTAACCTGGCAACTTTTATACTTTCAGAAGCTACCTATATCTTTCTTATGAGTTGCATAGCCAAATCTTTTAAAGTGGTTGTAAAGGCTCAAGGCTTTTTTTTAACCTTCATGCATTCTATGCATGAAGGTAAAAACCTCTCAGTGTGCAGCCCATCCCTTTACTTACCTAAGCCCGATCTCGATCCAGAGATGTGCACGAGAGCAGCTGCTCTCCCGAGTCTCTCGCACCTCATTGGCTGAGGCAAAGCAGCAGGAGCCATTGGCTCCCATTGTTGTAACAGTCAGTAAGGAGGGAGCAGAGGGCAAAGCGGGGCCCCGCCCTGTGTCTTATGGACACACAGAGGCAGCTCGGGAGCAAGCATGCAAACATCTCCTTTGTAACCCCTCCTTCCATTCCAATATAAAAAAATAGTTTCAGTGGTTTCTACCCCAGTCAATCCTCTTTTCCAACACAAAATATAACTGAACCTACATAATTAAAACATGTAATTTGGTAGAATTTTAAGGAGATGTATGCTTTTATTAACCAATTTTTTTTTTTATTTACCCCACTTCCTGAACAGGCCATTTTTTGCGATACGGCACTACGTTACTTTAACTGAAAATTGCACAGTTGTGCGACACTGTACAATAGTAAAATGTATGTCCTTTTTTCCCCACAAATAGAGCTTTCTTTTGGTGGTATTTGATCACCTCTGCCTTTTTTTATTTTGTGCCTTATACACAAAAAAGACCGACAATTTTGAAAAAAACTAAATAATTTCTTTCTGCTATAAAACATACTCCATAAAATTTTTGGTAAACAAAAAACCCAATAAGCGTATATTGATTGGTTTGCACAAAAGGTATAGCGTCTACAAAATATGGGATATATTTATGGAATTTTTATTTATTTTAAATTATTTTACTAATAATGGCGGCAATCAGCGACTTAGAGCAGGACTGCGATATTGCGGCAGACAGTCGGATACTAACTGACACTTTTTTTGGGGACCATTGACACTAATACAGTGATCAGTGCTAAAAAAATATGCACTGTCACTGTACTAATGACACTAGCTGGGAAGGGGTCAACATCAGGGGCGATCAAAGGGTAAATTGTGTGCCAAGTCTGTGTTTTATTACAGTGTGGGAGGTGCTTTTACTAGTGGAAGACATAAATTGATGTCCCTGTTTTGCAGAGAAACAGGATCCATGCCTTTCCTCCTGTCAGAACAGCAATCTGCCTTGTTTACATAGGCAGACTGCCATTCTGCCTCTGTACCAAACAATCGGCGGGTGCTGTCAGACATCGAGTCCACAGTACTCGCTGATTGGCTCCCACTGACCTCTCGGTCAAAATTGATGTCACAACTATAAGCCCATCACCACATGCCAAGGTACTAGGAGTAGTCCTGGACTCTGAACTCTCCTTTAAGCCCCATGTCCAATCACTGTCCAAATCTTGCCGCCTCAACCTCCGGAACATCTTCAAAATATGCCCCTTTCTAACCAATGACACAACAAAGCTCTTTATTTACTCCCTGGTCATCTCTCGCCTCGATTATTGCAACTCCCTCCTCATTGGCCTACCTCTGCATACTCTATCCCCCCTTCAGTCCATCATGAATGCTGCTGCCAGACTCATCCACCTTACCAATCGCTCTGTCTCTGCTACCCCTCTCTCTCAATCCCTCCACTGGCTTCCACTCACCCAACGAATTAAATTAAAAATACTAACAACTACCTACAAAGCAATCTACAACTCTGCCCCCCGCTACATCACTGACCTAGTCTCAAAATACCAACCTAATCGTTCTCTTCGTTCTTCTCAAGACCTCCTGCTCTCTAGCTCTCTCATCACCTCCTCCCATGCTCGTCTCCAGGACTTTTCCAGAGCCTCTCCAAGCCTATGGAACTCCTTACCCCAATCTACCCGTCTATCGCCTACTCTATTAGCTTTTAGACGATCCCTGAAAACCCTCCTCTTCAGAGAAGCCTATCCTACCCACACATAACAACTGTATTTTCATTTTGTCCATCTGATCATCCCCCACAGCTACTCCCGTTTGTTCCACTTGACCCTCCCTTCTAGATTGTAAGCTCTAACGAGCAGGGCCCTCTGATCCCTCCTGTATTAATTTGTATTGTAATTGTACTGTCTGCCCTCATGTTGTAAAGCGCTGCGCAAACTATATAAATCCTGTATAATAATAATAATAATAATAATAATAATCTCATATATATATATATATATATATATATATATATATATATATATATATACATGATCCTGTGCACAGCGGCCACCCTGTAGCAGTTAAACTGCTATAGGGCAGTTTGCAATTGGTTAAAAAAAATCAAACAAAACCCAAACATCTATACTCACCTCTATGCTTCACTATCACTTCAGTTGGGAGAGAGAGCGGCTGGCTCAGGCTCTCATGCATGCTAAGAGGCTGAGCCAGCTGCCGATCAGGCATCTGGTTGGATCCCAACTTTGCTGGAATCCTTCCAGAGCCTGGGGCAGCCCTGTGATGTCAGTAGACAGTGGACTTTCGCCAGATTCTGGGTCAAAGGAGGAAACAAGTAAGTGCACTCCTGTGATCCCCAAGAGAATTATGACCATGATTATGGCTTTGGCCATACTTTTCTTTTTCATGGAACCCAGCTCAAATATTGATATACATAATATTCAAATTGTTTCACCTAACATATGTTGAAAGTCACATTCTCATCTTTATAAGTAGACCCCTAAGTGTAATGCCGCGTACACACGGTCGGAATTTCTAAAAACAAATGTTAAATGTGAGCTTGTTGTCGGAAATTCCGACCATGTGTAGGCACCATCAGACATTTGTTGTCGGAATTTGAGAGCTGGTTCTCAAATTTTCCGACAAAAAAATCCGTTGTCGGAAATTCCGATCGTGTGTACACAATTCCAACACAAAAAATTCCACGCTTGCTCGGGAATCAAGCAGAAGAGCCGCACTGGCTATTGAAATTAATTTTTCTTGGCTCATTGTATGTGTTGTACGTCACCGCGTTCTTGACGTTTGGAATTTCCGACAACATTTTTGCGACCGTTTGTATGCAAGACAAGTTTGAGCCCAACATCGGTCAGAAATAAATCCAGGATTTTGCTGTCGGAATGTCCCATCATGTGTACGCGGCATAAGAAATATTTTTGGGAATTTAACAAGCAAGTAACTATTGAAAGCTTTGCAAAAAAAATTTCTTTGAAACCCAGATATCATCAGCTTGAATTCAGTGTTGTGAATTTACTTGTTCATACTGGCCACTAAAAAAACACTGGCAGTGATATTAAATAGCACTAGCAAAGGTAAAACAACACTATTTAATAAGTATGCTAAATAAAGCATGTTATGCACCATTGTGCAGTGAGCCTTTAAACAACAATGAAATACCTTTTCATGTGGAAAATTAAGGATTTAACATGTAAGCGATATTTAAATGTGTGAAATGAACATTTTAGGTGCAAATTATACGAGCTGGGTTTAATAACCCACTGAAACATTCCTAGAATGGAGGCATAAGAGTTTAATATGCCTTTCGGGAAAAAAATAGTAAAAGAAAAACTGTTTTCTCTTTGTGGTTGGTGATTTAAAGAAAACCTGTTCTGATGAAGTGTGGAATTTCATCCAATAAAAATATGCTATTTGCCTGTCTGTCATTCTGTATCAGTGGCTTCTGAGACACTGACCTGGAAAAGGTATGCAGATAAGGAATTATGAATTTACTGTGTCCCCCATGATCTACAATCTTATTTGAGGTTAGTGCTGAATATAATACCGATTTTATTAGTGGATGATGCAATACATAGTAATACTTACCCTGTTGCACAGTTATTTAATTTTACTCCCTTCTGGTTCCAGTTGTAATGAGTGGACAACTGGTCTCCCAAAGCTGCTTAACTTACTGGTGTCCAACTGGTCTTATCACTACCCCTCTCGCTCTTGTCATCACATACAAGACTAGCAGTCACTACTGCATGGTTTAGGACAGGGGTAGGCAACCTCAGCACTCCAGCTGTTTTGAAACTACAAATACCTCTGCCTCTAGGAGTCATACCTGTGATTGTCAGGGTCTTGCAATGTCCCATGGGACTTGTAGTTTCACCACAGCTGGAGGGCCGAGGTTGCCTACCCCTGGTTTAGGATAAGTAATGGATTAAGGTAAGCAATTGTTTGTATTATATCATCTGCTAGTAAAATGCTTCTCATATTCTATATCAGATGGATAGATAAAAATTTTATTTATGCCTGTGGTTCAGATTTAATTAGACTGTTAAAATATATTTTTTCTAAATCAGAATTACCATTGTTTAGATAAATATTGATATGCTAAAGGTAAAAACTGGTATGATGAAAAAGGTTAAATCTTATACGCAGTAAAATACGGCTACAAGTGTGCATTTATACTAAATTTGTGCCTACATTAAAAAAAAAAAAAAAAACTCCCTTATTTCACACCTGTATCCAACAATGGAACCATATGCAGAACTTACACCATATAAACGTATCCTTAAATAATAACAAAAAACACGCTTTTAATGGATTTGAAATGACCGCGGCCCTTTATTATTGGTATAATAATTAATCAATATAAAACCATATCATTTTATATATACTATAACACTTTCAAAGTTAAATATATAGCCATACAATATCATAATTAACTCAGCCTTAACAGCTCAAGTTAATACACCAGATGTTTAAACAGATACAGAACTGTCCCCTTTCACAAGAACTTTCTTGATCCACCACCGAATGTAGCTCCTACACACTTGCAATTCCTTTATATAATGGCTAGCTCGTGCAACACTAACGTATGACGTGCTTTAAACCAATAAAATTTGTTTATTTACTTTTAAAACTGACACTTCATTAACTGCTAATTTTACTCTTGGTCTGTAACGGTCCCATAGTTGGGCGGAGCAAATATCTTTGCCCCTCCCCTTTCCATTCATGAATAAATTGTTGTTTTTTTAGTCTTATGCCGCGTACACACAATCAGAAATGCCGCCAGCAAAACTCCGATGAGAGCTTTTGGTTGGAAAATGCGACCGTATGTATGCTATCAGACTTTTGCTGGCGGAATTCCAGCCAGCAAAAGATTGAGTGCAGGTTCTCTATTTTTCTGTCAGAAAAAGTTCCTATCTGAAAATGCAATCGTCTGTATGCAATTACGACGCGCAAAAAAAAACGCATGATCGGAAGCATTGAACTTCATTTTCTCGGCTCGTCGTAGTGTTGTACGTCACCGCATTCTTGACGGTCGAAAGTTCAGAGAACTTTTGTGTGACCGTGTGTATGCAAGCCAAGCTTGAGCGGAATTCCGTTGGAAAAGCCATCCAAGATTTTTCCGATGGAAATTCTGCTTGTGTGTACGGGGCATAAGGTGTAACCCTTCAAAATACTGTGGAAAGAAGCTATTTTTTTAATTTGTTGCCATAAACAGCACGCCATTTTTTTGGCAGACCACAGTCATTTTACTAGTATTAAACGTAACCCATACTGTGGAAGATGTGCCCACAAAGGCAGGCAATGAGCAAGGAACTAGTCAAAAGTATTGCTTGTGGTCTTCCTTAAGATGATTTTTTTTCCCATTACTAATTTGCCATGGCTTGTTCTGCACTGTATCTCTGTTCCTAAGCGGCCATATTGGTAATGAAACAGGGCGTTCCTTTCTCATATCAGAGTTGCCCATAATGACTGGTAATCAGATAACTTGCTGAAGTAATGATCAAGAAGCTGCAAGAGAGTTTATGAATCAGTTTTACAGAATAAATTATGCAGAAGCAAGGATATTTTTGCACTGCAGGTCCCAAGGAAAACAGTGGGCAGCACAGTAATCACTTGTCGTAAGTGTGAAACGCGTCAGCTGATTCCTGTACGTTCCTGTCACAGTGTCTTGTGTATTCCATGATCCAGATTTATCAATAAAGGCACTTGTTACCTAGTCCGGTGCGCGGCCATCCAGATTACCTTGTCCATTTCTACTGGGCAGCACAGTAATGTTATCACTGAATTTTACTCCAAACCTAGATAGACTAGTACTGTGTTAGATGATCTTACATTGCATCTATGAGGTTGAAGGTACAGGAGTGTTTAGGCACAGGACGTGCACTTCTATTTGGGTGGATTCAAGAAAAGTGGTACAACATTGTAAATATTCCAGGGTACTATTTATACACTGTTAGCACCTCTAGATGTTTCCTATAAGATAGCAAATTATGTTATATTGTTCATTTTCTATCTGAAAATTCTTACAAAGTCTTTTCTGATGCAGTAGATGTGAATGTGTAGTATGCTCCAAGGAGCACTTAGAAATCATCTCTCCAAACAAAGCTAAACTATCCAGTTGGCACACGAACATTCATCTGTACCAAGCTCAGTAAGGGGAGAAAATCATGGAGCAATTGTTTTGGTTTTTCCATCTGTCGAAACATTTTTGTGGTTTTTCCTCCTGTATTAATATTCTTTTCAGGTTCTGCTTGACTATAAAAGATCAGTATTCATGTGTCACAAACAGCAGTGGAAACGCTTTTCACTGTTTTATCACTTTCTGCCTCTGGTACCAGGTTAAATTTAGCACATAAGCTATGTAGCAGCATCTGTTCTTATGTTATTTTCTTAGAACTCTGCACAGATTACTCTGAGGTGTGTGTATGTAGAGGTACTTGCATGACAGCATGGCATATTCATAGTAAAAGGATGGGCTACAAGCAAAATTTTCATCTCTTTCTACTGCTACTGTTGCAGAAGGCTAAGATCTCATATAAAAAAATAGTTTGCTTTTCTTCAAAGATTTTAACACTAAAGAGGCCCAGAACTATAAAGGCTATGCTTAAAAAGGCAGTCACAGTGCTAGTCAGCAATATTGCCAGTGTTCTCCCTGCATCTAGAGTCCAGATACATGAGATTAAACAAGGGCAGATACTACCACTTCAGGCTGTTCGGGTTCAAGTATCCCGTCCTCCACTATGTAAAAAGGTGAGAGCTCAGGGTGCTGGCAGTTGCTGTTCCAATTGGATATGTGCAGGAAGAAGATCTGGACAGCCGCACTCCGGAATAGGCAAATGAATAAAATCTTCTTTATTTAATAACGTAGCATAAAAATTAGTACATGACAATGTTGGAGCAATGCAGCTTGACTGCTAACGTGCTTCACGCTCTTACGGAGCGCTTACTCATAACTGCTATTCAATTGCATTACTGGCATGATCTTCATGTAAAAATAAAGTCTGGGGAAAAAAAAACGAATGCAACTACCTTATTTAAAGGGCAGTAAGCTGCAATATGTTATATTTTTGATGGGTTGGGTTTATATGCGCTAAGCATGCAGCAGTGCAGGGTTTACTTAAAGTGATACTAGTCTTGTTTTTCTTTGTTTAACAAACCTCCTCTTCTCTGGTGCCTCACCGCCACTCCTGGCCCCTCCCTCCTGCCGCTGCTCTGTGTGTCCATTCAGATACAAAGCCACGGCTTGGCCCCACCCCCTCCTGGCTCACTGACTTTCACTAACAGAGCAGCGTGAGCCAATGGCGCCCCACTGTTGTCTCAGCCAATGAGACTCCCATGCAACATCGCTGGATCGAGATGGGGCTCAGGTAAGTATTGTGGGGGGGGGGGGGCTGAGGGGGGCTGCTGTACACAAAAGATGTTTTATTTTAATAAATAGATTAGGATAAAAAAAACTTCTGACTGTAGGACCACTTTAATTTCAAGCCAAGCAGGTTTAGTGGTATTATGATGCCACCCTGGATTGAATGTTTATTTATATAATAAAGCTTTAGAATACATAATTTTAGGCATCTTACAACATCAAGCAAACCTTTAAACTTACAGTAAAATAAAACTGACCAAAAATCCTTTCCCTGTCATTTTTATTGTAAATTAAGATTTATTGAGATGTAAGAATAACAGCAGATATTATTTTTCTATTGTTATCTAAAGAACTGTATCCACACCTTCTTTGAGTCTGGACAGCGCTGTGTCCTTCATGATTTTCTCTGTTTGGCACCATAAATTGCTGTTCAACCATAAAAGTCATTCTCAGCCAGCACATTTATTGTTTATTGTTGGGTGAGGTCAAAGGTGCAGCAAATGTGATTTGTCTCTAAATTAAGGGAATTAGGAAACAATGGAGGCAGCAAGTATGCTGTTCAGAGTCTTCTCCATAAGATTTGTCCAAACGGGAATTGACCATCTAAGTATGAGCTTTAAGTATGAGTTTAACAATTTAAAAGGACAGGCTATAATAACAAATCCAGTGCAGAATAGCTGATGGAATAATATATCTTCTCTAATGAATGTATTTCTTGCATACATTAAGCCATTCTTAGCTATGCTATGCATAATTTAGTGCAGAGTTGAGGTTGCTGGTCTTTTCTTGTTAGAGATACAGTAAGTGCATCATTGATATCATTTCCATATTGCTGTGTTCGGCATGTTAAATTTTTAATGGGAATATTGGTTTTATACATATTTTCATTCTTTCTGATGGTCGGGTCTAAAAAAATAACAAAAGATAGTTTGTTGAATTTTTAGCAGTCATATAGGAAATATTACAAATTGTTATTATGTACTCGTATATTTAGCCGGCTGGTGGAGCTTTAGGCTTCATTTCACATTTTTTTCAGGCTCTCCTTATCTTCTATTTTTAAAAACTTGTCGTTTACAGAGCTCAATAGTGCAAGCTGAAATGTATCCCTTTCCCTCTCTATGGCTTAGTCCAAAGCTTCAACAGTAAATGAACTGCTTGAAAGGTGTTACGTACCGTGTAGTAGAGTCTGACGTGTAGGAGGAGACCTCTCTTACAGCCCTGGCTCAAGAGCCACTGGAGTGGGAACAGTAGACTTGAGAGCGCAGTGAGGTAGGAGTGCCTGTTTGTGGTGTAGACACGGATGGATGGACGATGAGCCACCAGGAAGGTCTGGATACTGATGTCAGTGGAGGCAGGTGTAGGTCAGCTGCTGTCCTTTTAAAGGCCTATTGGCGTGAAACAGCCTCTAATACGCGCGCACACACATCTGGCGCATGCTATCGTGCACACGCCGCTGTCCAACTGGTACCTGTGTGCGCATGTGCGCACGCACCTCCGTCTTGTTACAGCAGAGCCCTGACAAAAGGAGACAGCTTCTGCAGTGTTATCACTCTAGAAAATTAGAAAACCCATAGTGTTTTGGGGATCCTTTATCATGGTTATCCCTTGTGTATTTGTAAAATTAAAATACATAAAATGTTTTATATATCCATGCACCACTTGATCATTATACAAGAAACACATTGTACAAAGAATTTTCATTCAACAAAAAATATGAGATAACACACACTTTTAAAAGACCATGACTTAACAAAATCCCCTAATACGGATAACATCCCAATGCACCACAACTTAATAATTCCAAAAAATAAAAAAGGTAAACATTGGCATCCATAGAAGCTTCCCTTGAATGGTGGGCCCAGGCATCAGCAGAGGTCAAAATTGTTATATGATAGAACTATTGAGCATCATGCTCAGTACATTCAAGTTAAAATGTCCCACCTCTTTGGAAAGTATTTGCCCCTATAGTGTCCAGTGACACACACTGTGATTGTAGATGCTGTGGACACGGCAGATGTACCCTCGAGTACCTGCCAAGTAAGCATCCTTATAATATCTGATACCTCGCATTCAGGTTTTATCCCTTTGGACACTGCAACCATATTGGATAATATCTGCCACAAAAATGTCCCACATGAGTTAACTAATAAATCTGGCAGGTTCACCAAGGGGTTGTCTGCCTATAAATGTCCCCTTATACTCCAGATGTATGTACTGTATACCTTATACCTTGTAATAAGGTATACATAAATCTGAAGCAAAAATATAAACATGTGAGTTTGAGTACCACCCAAAAGTGGAACTTTCGCTTTAAGCACTCCTCGCCCCCTTAGGAGGCAACACCTCCTCTCTCCATGCAATCTCCTGGGACACGTCACAGGTCCCAGAAGATTGCATGGCCACTGAGAAGGCTCATGCGCAGTGCGCACCTGGCTGTGAAGCCACAATCTGTCACAGCCGGGTGCCCACACTTGCAATGATGGCTCCGCGGAGAGGAGGGGGAGGAGCGAGACTTCGGGCGGCCACATAGGTGGACCATGGGACAGGTGAGTGTGTGTTTATTAAAAGTCAGCAGCTTCACTTTTTGTAGCTGTTGACTTTTAATAAACTTAAAAATGAGTGGAACTCTGCTTTAAGGCGTGGTGCATTAGGATATTATCCATGTTGGGGGAGTTTATAAGTTAAGCCATGGTCTTTCAAAAGTGCATGTTAGATCACGTTTTATTAAATAAAAAGTCTTTGTATAAAAATGTGTTTTATTGTATACTGATCATAAGTGGTTTGTGGCATAGTTTTTGAATATTCAAGTCATTGAGTTCATTAAGTAGGTTTTCGGAAAAAAAAAGTTTCTTCTCCTATAAAATACATACAGTAAAAAACATATATTAATCATTGCTTAAAAAGACTTAAAATCACTATAGCAATACATTTTCAGATATATTTGATTCCCAAGCATCTCTGTAGGCAAATGGAATGCTAAACTAGCTAATCCTAATTTTAATAATAGTAAACAAAAGTGCAAGTATAATAAAATCAATCAGGCTATTTTAAGTTTTCATTTTCTAGCTTGTTCATTGAAAATGAATGAATAAAAATGAACCATGGAATTTGATTGATTGCTGTGGGCCACAGTCACCTCCGGTTATGTTTGCTCCGCTTTTTATAAACCAGCCCAGCTGGATTTCATTTTTTGAAGTTTATATTATTGTTTACTAACACATGTAGTATCAAACAGAAAAAAATACATATCTCAATGCACTTAATGCACTTAAGGAGGTATTAATTCAACATTCTAGAAGTGTACATAAATTTAGAACAATAAGTGACGTTTATGCTATAACTTAACATACTGTATGTTCAGTACCAGAACTCATACATACGGATAACAAAGAAAAGACAAAAGTGCATCTTAAGGGATAAGAGAGCTAGTGATGTTGATCAGGGGAGTATTGGTCTTTCCTCAGCAGACAGAATTTAAGGTTTCGAGAATGGACTTTGGATGGTGGACGTTTGAGCCGGTAGAGGTCACAATGTGACTGTGTTCCTTTTGTCCATAGTACAGCACGCCCATTTTTGTTGGAATTGGATATTTTTGCCTTGGAGTCTTGCAAACATTTGTTCGAGGGTAGCATGTGTGTTTAGAAAATTGAGGGCTGTAATGGAGGAAGGAGGAGTATCTGACCTCCAGGCACTTGCCAGAGCTCTTCTAGCTGCTATTATGGTGTGAGTGATGAAGACATGGAATTTGCATGGCCATTTTTCTAGGCCAATGCCAAAAAGAGCTGTTTCTGGAAGCAACTTATAGTTTATCTTGGTGATAGAAGAGGTGAGATTAGATATTTCTTTCCAGAAAGCTGTAATTTTTGGGCAGTACCACCATATGTGGCTAATGGAACCCACGGACCCACACTTCCTCCAGCACAATGGGGAGTGTGCGTCTGGGTGACGATTCGCCAGTACTTGTGATGTGAGGTACTATCTGTGCAGGATTTTAGGACTGTTTCCCAGTGGGATATGCATCAGGGTGTTTTCCTAGGTTGTTGGAGTGCTTGACACCATTGCTGCTTTGTGTAGGTAACTCCTAGGTCATGTTCCCATGAGATCATGGCTGGTGGTTTGTCCAGTAGCACTCTGGTGCATAGAGCGTTGTACATTATTGAGATCCCTTTTTTGATCAGATTTTCAGATGAGAAGAAGGAGTACATTGGTTTCATTAGGGCATTTTCCCTTATATGTAGGGGGGATAGTAGGTTTCATATGTGTAGATATTTGTAAAAGTCCTTATATGAAATGCCATAGGTTCCAACTAGGTCCTGAAAGGAGAACATATGTTGTAATTCATATAGTTGATTGATTAGGTTAAGAACGCTGCTTTTCCACTTGGAGATATCCAGGTCTGGAATTAATAAAGGCAATGAGGGAAGTGGGGTGTTTGGATCAATCAGATTTGGTTTGCTTCCTGTAGTTTTCAGAACAGATGACTGATTTAGAGTTGTTTACTTTGTATAGTGAAATTTCTCCAAACTCTTTTAAGATGTTTTGTAGAGTAGATATGAAGGAGATGTGGTCAGTAAGTGCAAGGAGAATATCATCTATGTATAGGCCTATTTTGTGTTCTTCTTGGCCTATTCTTAGGCCTTTAATTGTTGTGCAAGCTCGGATTGATTAGAGGGGATAATGGGCACCCTTGTCTGGTTGGTGATATCAAATGGATCTGACAGCATGCCAGATATCCAGACTTTGGCGCTGGGGTTGGAGTATAATGTAAGGGTGACTTGGCCAAACAGGCCAGTAAGACCAAATTTGTTTAACGTTTGTTGGAGACATCCCCAATGTATTCTGTCAAACGCCTTCTCTGTGTTCAAAGATAGGAGCAGAGAAGGCGTTTGATGGTGTTCTGCCCATTGGATCAGGTTGATAAATATTCTGGTGCTTTCTGGGGCCTGACATTCTTTGATAAACCCGACTTGGTCTGGATGTATCAGGGTAGAAATGAAGGGTTGTAGCCTATTGGCTATTGGTTTTTCATACATTTTGCTATCACTGTTGAGTAGTGATATAGGCCTGAAGTTTGCGGGATTGGTTGGGGGTTTCCCTGGTTTAGTTATGGCTACTATTAAGACTTCTAGGGATTCCTTAGGGAACAAGTCTACTTCTGCACCTTGATTGGCTACTTTACTTAGGAAAGGCACAAGGGTGGCAGCAAAGTTTTTATAATATATTCGTTACTATATCCGTCAGGACCAGGAGATTTGTTTGCAGGCAGGATATTTATGGCTTTAAGAACTTCCTCTACAGTAAAGGGTGCTGATAGAGAAGCTTGTTGGGATGGAGTCAGCGAGGGTGTGTTTATTGATTCTAGGAAGTTCTGTATTTGGGCTTCCGAGGGAGGATGGTAGTCTGGGGCTTTTTGTATGTTGTATAGGGATGAGTAGAATTTGCTAAATGCGTTCGCGATTTCTAGGGGGTTAGTGATGGATCCTTTTTTTGGGTCAGTAAACGAGGAAATGTTAGGTTTCCTTAAAGTTTGATTGATTTGCCTAGCTAGGAGTCTGCCCGTTTTATTAGCTTGAGTGTAAAAGTTGAGTTTAGATCTTTTAAGTGCGTGTTCATGTTGGCTGGAAAGCAGTTGGCAAAAGTTTGTCGTCCTTTGTCAAGATTGAGAGCAACCTTTGCGTCTAACGAGGTTTTATGTTGTTGCTCTAGAATTTGTATCTAGGCGAGTAAATCTGCTATCTCTGGATTTCCTCCTTTTCTCGTGCATGCCTATTTTTCATCATGACGCCTAGCATGAGCGCCTTGTGTGAATTTCATAGCACAAACTTGTCTATGTCTTCACTTACATGTATCTGGAAGAAAGAGGTTAGTTCTTGTTTGATTTGTTCCTTTTATCTGGGGTTGGTAAGAAGGGTCGTGTTCAGTCGCCAAAGAGACGTGTTCTTTTTGAACGGAGTCTCAAAGATTTATAATGAGACAGAGGACTGGTCTTACCATGTGATGGAGTCAATCTCCGTCTTAGAAATATGTTGTAGCGTGAGCTTGTCGACAAGGAACAGATCAAGTCTTGAGTAAGATTGTTGTGGTTTGGAAAAAAAGGTATAGTCTCTTTCACTGCCATATAGACATCTCCAAGCGTCATAGAGGTTTGTGTTAGTGATTAATGAGGACAGTGAAGATGTTCTTTTGGGAGCCCTATTAGAAGAGTTTATTATGGGATTTGGGGTATCATTAACCATTTCAGCCCCAGAAGCTTTTACCCCCTTCCTGATCAGAGCACTTTTTGTGATTCAGCACTGCGTCGCTTTAACTGACAATTACACGGTCGTGCGACGTTGCACCCAAACAAAATTGACATCCTTTTTTCCCACAAATAGAGCTTTCTTTTGGTGGTATTTGATCACCTCTGCGGTTTTTAATTTGTGCGCTATAAACAAAAAAAAGAGCGACAATTTTGAAGAAAATGCATTATTTTTTACATTTTGCTATAAATAAATATCCCCCAAAAATATATTTAAAAAAAAATGTTTACTCAGTTTAGGCCGATATGTATTTTTCTACATATTTTTGGTAAAAAAAATTGCAATAAGCGTATATTTATTGGTTTGCGCAAAAGTTATAGCGTCCACAAAATAGGGGATAGTTTTATGGCATTTTTATTATTATTTTTTTTTTACTAGTAATGGCGGCGATCTGCATTATGCTGGACACCTCGGACAATTTTGACACATTTTTGGGACCGTTGATTGATTACTGTAAAAATGTCACTGGCAGTGAAGGGGTTAACACTAGGGGGCGATCAAGGGGTTAATGTGTTTCCTAGTGTGTGTTCTAACTGAAGGGGGGAAGGGACTGTGCAGGGGAGATGACAGATCACTGTTCATACTCTGTATGAACAGACGATCTGTCTGTTCTCCCCTAAGAGAACTGGAAACTGTGTGTTTACACACACAGATCGCGGTTCTCCGTGTGTCAGTGGCGAGTGCGGGAGCCCGGCAGTGATCGTGACCGCCGGGCACTCACATCGGCTCGGGGGGGCGAGCGGGGGCGCGCACGCCCCTAGTGGCCACAGGGCGAAGCGACGTTACATAACGTCATTTCCTTTCCCCCAGCCATGCCATTCTGCCGTAGTACAACTGCAGCGGCTGGTCGGCAAGTGGTTAAAGTCCCTGCAGATTATAAGGTGTCCATGGGCTTTTTGTTTTACTTTTGCTCGGATTTCCCGAAAAAAAGAGCTTTGGCGTGTGTTAGGTGCATAGAGGTTAATCAGAGTAATCTGGGTGTTTTCTATAGGGGCTTGTAATATAATGTAAGGCCAGCTGGGTCAGAGTAGGAGTCATGGATTTGAACCTGTAGGGAATGTTTTATAGCTATCTTGACACCTTTGGATTTAGTGTCAGCATTTGCAAAAAAGTGGTGTGCAAAATCTTTGTGTTTGCAAGAGGGAGGGTTGGATTGATTAAAGTGTGTATCTTGAATGCGGAGGATGTCAGTGTGGAGACGGGCGGGCTCTTTACAGAGGACAGATCTTTTATAGGGGGTATTGAGGCCCTTGGCCTTAATGGAGGTTATTTTGACCATTGGGCAGTGTGGATATGCTTGGAAATGTCTGCAAAGGAGCTAAAAGAAGATGCATACAAGGTTATCAAATAAACATTTACGTTTTGGTACCTTATCTGGATTGAGTAGAAAATTGCAGAAAATAACAAGACACATATAACTGAACAATTACGCATTAACTGTAATGCTTGAAAATAACGGGTTGCAATAAATAACATAGGAACAATGTGAAATCTACTTAGCAGACTCAGTTACCGGAGAGTGTAGGTTATCACCTGAGTCAGGGAAGTACAAGCCACTTTCCTCTCATCTAAGAAGAGGTTAACAGAGTGAGAGTTGACCGACTACCAGGTTAGTTACCAATAATAGTCTGGGATCAAGATGGGGGAGTTGTCTCCCAATCTTTTGAAAGATGCTGAGTTGTATGCTTCTTAACGTTGGATGGAGGATAAGTTGCTTGGTATCCCCATTGTGGGAGATATTTGAAGCCATCATTCGGTGTCATTATGGGAACTATTTTGTCCCGGTATGTTACCAGGAGTTTTGTGGGGTGTCCCCAGCTATATTTGATTTGTTGAGCTTGTAAGGTTTCCGTTATAGGCCTGAATTCTTGCCATCTAGCTGCTATGGCCTGGGATAGGTCTGCATAGATTGTGAAGTGAGAGAATGGATCAGGTAGGGATTTTAGTTTCCTTACAGTGGACATGAGCATATCTTTGATATGAACAAAATGTATGCATGCGATTACATCACGTGGTACTGAGGCTGGGAGGAAACTAGGTTTTACAAGGCAGCGTGCATGATCAATAAGTAGATCCTGTTTGGACACAGATGGTAGGATCTTTTTGAACAATGCTTGTAGGTATCCAATGAGCTCTGACTGCGTCACAGATTACGGTATACCCCTGATTTTAACATTGTTCCTTCTGGATCTGTCCTCGAGGTCTGCCATTTTGTCCTTAAGTCACTGTATTTCCTGTGATTAATCCTAGTAGGTATCCACCAAGTCATTGTGAGCTGAAACTACTTCCCCCCACTTTTGATTCTAGGTCACCTGTTCGTTCGGCGATGTAGGTGATCTGCGCCTGTGTGTGGCTAATTGCTCTGTCTATGTTGGATTGAATACCCATGTATAGTGACTGCAGCATGTGTTTGAGCTCTAATACAGTGGCAGGCTTATCTAAGGCAGGGAATTCCTCAAGAGGGTTGTCAGGCTCAGTGAGTGGCAGCGTTGTCAGTGCAGGGGAGAGATTCAGCTTTTTACTCACATGTGCCCTGGAGAGTGAGGATTGCAGTGGTGAAGAGGCTGGTCTCTTGTGAGGATCTTTTTGAGGCCTTCTATGAGCTCTGATACCTCCTGTGTCAGTGTGTCCGTGTAGTTGTGCAGACGACGCTGCCGTGCTCTGTGTGCCAGCGCCATCTTGGGATTTCTCCTAAGACCGCCTGAGGAAGAAGTCTGTTTGTTGGGCTGCACGGGCACGGGTTTCCCCCTTACTGATCCCTCCTTGTGTTGGGTGTCATTACCCATAGTAGCGGCGGGTGCCTGGTCATAAGGCATTGCTCGGGGTTGCTCTGAGAGGCTGTGGATCGTCAGAGCTCCCTGCTCAGATTGCCATGCCATGCTCTGCGGCTAGGACACACCCCCTTAATTTTTATTTTTAATGGCAGAACTCCTTTGTTTACATTCTGCTTTTGTTAGGATGCCGGCAGGTGCTGGCTCTTAACAATCAACACAAAATGCAGGCTAAAACACACCATAAATGCACAGTATGTACATGCATTTTTTATGTGTTTCCTTTGAAGTCTATGGGGCCAAAATTGTGCAGCAATTGCACAGAAGTAGCACAGGACCATTTTTTAAAAATGTGCTGTAGTATGCTTCATTAAAGTGAACGGGCACCATAGAGAATAATGTGATTTCCACTGTCATGACATTCTGTATGACACAAGTTGCTTTGGAAATCAAACTGATGTGAACTAGGCCTTCAAGCTTTAACTGCTTCATGTCCGCCTATAGCAGTTTTAATGCTACAGGGTGGCACCTGTGCACCAGATCGCATATATATATACGCGATCTGACACTTCCGGGTAGGGGGTGCAAATATACGTATATATACGCGATCTGACACTTCCGGGTAGGGAAATGCAAAATGCTTCAGAGATATTCAGGTGTACACAACACCCCCTCATGTGTCCCCACTCACCGGATCCAAATGACACCCAGCTTTTCAGTCTGGGGGTCGATTATAGCTTGATAGTAATGCCCAGGGATGGTGGATTGGTGTCAGATCATCAGGTCAAAGATTCTTTTGGAATGGTTCTCAGCCGGACAAACAGGTACCCAGAAATGAGAAAGAATGGAACTGATAGTGAAGTACCATTAAAACGGTTTTTATTGCATAAGGGAATGCGTACTTACAATAAGCAAGATCAAAACAGGAACAGGAGTTGTATGTGTAAGAACGCCGCTCCTGGCGTGCGTTCCACCGGTCCGGAAGTGACGCTAGTAATACCGGAAATTGCGGCCAGGCGTTTCACCCTCCCACAGGGCGTCACCAAGGACCTCATTTCTGGCTAGGCTAGGCCATCTTTAACTAGAGGGTGAGGAAAACCTCCCCCAGAAAGACCCAATCAAATTCAGCATAGCGGCCATTTTATTGGTGGGGTAAAAAGTCGCTCCCAGGGACAGAGCACGGTCCACAGGGGAGACAAACGGCCATGTTAATCGTTTGCTAATGTCAGGTAAATACTTCCAGAGAATTTGACATCAGTTCAGGTTAAGCAGTAGAACTGATAATCAATAAAATTCACCTTCATACAAAACTTTAAAATACTTCATATTAAAACATCAAAGAATACAAAAAATAGAAAAAACAAATAGAAAAAAAGAAAAAATAAGTAAAATAAAATGAAGAAATAAAATAAAAAACAAGAATAAAAATAAATAAAAATGAAAATAAAGTGAAAAGAAAAAGAAAAAGAAAAATGAAAAGAAAAAAATAAAATAATGATAAATAAAAAAAAGTGCACAGCACTGGCCTATCGTTAGACAGAGAGGCAGAACAGCGGTCTGCCTATGTAAACAAGGCAGATCGCCAATCTGACAGGAGGAAAGGGATGGAATTTGGCCCAGCAAAGCAGGGAATAAATTCCATCTCTTTCTCTAGTAAAAGTACTCCACACTGTATAGTAAAATACTGGTTAGGCACAGAGGTTAACCCTTTGATCGCCCCTGATGTTAACCCCTTCCCAGGCAGTGTTATTAGTACAGTCACAATGCATATTTATAGCTCTGATCACTGTATTAGTGTCACTAGTCCCCAAAAAGTGTCAGAAGTGTCAGTTAGTGTCAGAATGTCCACCACAATATCACAGTCTCGCTCTAAGTCGCTGATCGCCACCATTACTAGTAAGAAAAAAAATGAAAATATACTATAGTTTGTAGACGCTATAGCTTGCACAAACCAATCAATATACGCTCATTGGGATTTTTTACCAAAAATATGTAGCAGAATACATATTGGCCTAAATTTATGAAGAAATCAGATTTTTGAAGGATTTTCAAATATCTCAAAACGCGCGGGTTACAGGAGAAGTGTTGTGTTGCTTTTGCTCATATATTACACATGAAGGTTATATACTACTTTGTACACCACTGTCATGTTTGTTTATGATAGGGTTTTTATGTAATACATTTTTCTATTTTTCTAAACACTTCTATACTTTTTTCAAAAAGTTTGCCCTTAAAGTCCCTTTTAGTACCGGGGGTACTTACCTTTTTGTATAATGTATATGATAAGTGATCAACCCTTTCAAAACTTTTGGCCTGTCTTCCTTTTTTTGTCTTTGTTATATTCAATTGCATGAGTTTTTGGGCTAACACCACCAGTAAATAATAATACAAAATATTTCCAACAAGACGTTAAAAACAAATTGATGTTAACTTTTACATTGCACGGTACACTCAAGTTAAAAAACATTTAGGAATAAGGTTGACTTGCTTATGTAGAACAGAATATCAAGTGACCTTTCTCTTGTCAAGGTCTTTTGCTAAAACATGTGATGCATCTTTTGTTAAGATACTATTTTTCTTGAACATGATATTAACTATTAAAATGGTAGATATACTCAAAATCCTGTTTTTGATTAAGATCTTCAAGATAAAAATGTTGCTTAAAGTGGGTGTAAACCCACTTTAAAAAACAAAACAAAAAAAAACTAACACCTGCAAGACAAAAGCATAATGAGCTAGTATGCATAGCATACTAGCTCATTATGTAATACTCACCTGCAGTGCCCGTACACAGCACAGGCCGGCGACATCACTCCCGGGGGTTACTTCCGGGTATCGCAGCTCCAGCACTGTGATTGCACGGAGCCACGATGATGTCACTCCCGTGCTTGCGCGTGGTAATGGCACACTCACTGAAGCAACGGCACATACGTGCCATTGCTTCAGTTTGTGTCAGTGCGCATGTGCCGATGACATCGGCACATGAAAATACAGGGGATATCTCCTAAACCGTGCAGGTTTAGGAGATACCCTGGGTAGCTACAGGTAAGCCTTATTATAGGCTTACCTGTAGCACAAAGTGATCTGTAAGGGTTTACAACCACTTTAAGAATATTCAAACATGTGCACATTAAAATACATTATCATGTATTGTACTGTATAGATCACTTAGCAAATATAACATTTTTTTAAAGGACAGTATCACCAAAAGAAAGTCCTGTTTGTGCCAGAAAAAAAGTTTAATGTATTACATTGCTAAATTAGATATGGCCCTCAACGGGATTCCGCTGCTTTCTAATTTACTGCGAACACCACCTAATGTTAGTTGTTCGCCAAACGTCCAAACAACCAAAGTTCGGCCTGAACTTATGCTCGGGCCGAACCATTCGCCCATCCCTACTAATTACTAGCACATGAGTTTAATCCTTTCAGAGGTTAAGGTTTAATTATAATTTAGTAGGAAACGTTTAAATATTTACAAGCAAAGTATTTTCTGAAGAATCTCCATGGGAACTCCTCCAATTAAAAAATAACATGATTTGAATCTAAATGCAGAAATGGTTCCAGTGTTTATTCACTACCTTTAATTTAAAGCAACTCTTTCTTTACTTTTAAAAGTTTTTAAAAAAAGTTTTTGCTAAAAAGAAAAAAGTTAATACTCCACCTGTTTCTCTGACCTTCGCTGTCTTTAGGCAGTGCTCTGGCTAAAAGAAAATCTTTATCTAAAACCTGCAGGAGTGTCTGATGCCTGATCCCCCTTTGTGCTCTGTGGTTCCTTCTGCCACCCTCTAAGTCACTATAGGACACTGTAGTAACATAGGGTCCAACAGAAGGGGCCACAGCAAGCAACAGAGGAGGTGTCATCTGACACACCTGAAAGTGTGTCCAATGCATAATCCAGTGCACATTTAAAGACAGGAGAGATGGCTATGGGAGGGTGTATAATTGACCCTATTCTTAAATGTAGCAACTTGCTTCAACCTACGCTTTGCTTTCAAACCAAATATGGGAATAGCATATGCTAAATCTGTTGTGGAAATCTCTTTGGGGTTCATTTTTCTCATGTGTGTTTGTGAGGACAAAAAATCCCAGTGACCTACATTTGGAGCCAGTGTCCTTTGGCACAGGGTTATAAAAATACAGTTTTGAGTTCCTTCCTTAGACTGTTACATAGTTACATAGTAGGTGAGGTTGAAAAAAGACACAAGTCCTTCAAGTCCAACCCATGTGTGTGATTATATGTCAGTATTACATTGTATATCCCTGTTCAAATTTTTCCTTATCATTTATCCTATTTGTCTATTTCTGCTTTGTCTGTTTTCAAGTTTTGTTACAAATATATGCTAAATGAGAAACCTAGACCAATGTTTCTCAACTCCAGTCATCGAGTACCCCCTACTGGTCATGTTTTCAGGATTTCGCTCAGAAGAAATGGCTGTGGTAATTACTAAGGCAGTGAAACTGATCAAATCACCTCTGCAAAATAATGGATAGCCTGAAAACATGACCTGTTGGGGGTACTTGAGAAACATTGACCTAGACCAGGGATATGCAATTAGCGGACCTCCAGCTGTTGCAGAACTACAAGTCCCATGAAGCATAGCAAGACTCTGACAGCCACAAGCATGACAGAGGCAGAGGCATGATGGGATTTGTAGTTTTGCAACAGCTGGAGGTCCACTAATTGCATATCCCTGACCTAGACCATGTCTGGAAGATAAAAATTGTCCGTTTTAAAAAACTTCAGAATTTTGGATGCCAAATGCGTCTGGCATCCAACATGTGCCACTAGTTTGCACTGATACATTTGTATATATATTTTTTCTGGTTAGTTTTATTCATTTATTTTTTGCATTTAGTGCAATTAAACCCATTGGTTTAATGGCTTTCCAAAACAATCATATTAAAGGCAGGCCATGAATAATAATATAAAATAAAGTAAGGTGATACACTGCAGTATCACAATGTGGATTCATATCAGCAGCCAGAGAACGGGGCAGAGCCTGGTATGTGGACTTGTCTGGGTGGCCTCAGAGTGACCAGTGGTAAAAACAATATACAAAAACACACAGTCAAGGCGCTCCAGGGAGGTCCTATAAAAACAGTCTGTGGAATGGACTGTGGGGAGTAGATGCACTAATCAGAACCCAGGATCCACAGGAGACAAGGAAATCCAGTTAAAATCATACTTTAATGAAAGGCAATTAAAAGTCTTTGACAAGGAGGCATGCCCTGAAACATGTTATCCTGGCAACCAGCTTTCTAACCATCCTTCTGGTGCACTTCCACATGCCCTGCTAGCCCATGATGTGTGGCTGTCTCCTGAGTTCCAATGACATTACTGCCAGGGACACAAGATCCTCCGATCCCTGGCTGTCTCCTGTCACAGATCTGCAGCTCCATCACGGCACTTTTGCCACTGACTCCTACATGCCTTCCATCACTGTTTGGGTCTTTCAGCAAGCAGCTGTGTGCAGAGCACCATGAAAGACATTTAATTGCCTATAAAGTATCAATAAAGTATGATTTTAACTGGATTTCCTTGTCTCCTGTGGATCCTGGGCTCTGGTTAGTGCATCTACCTCGCATAGTCCATTCCACTGGCTGTTTTCATAGGACCTCCCTGGAGCGCCTTGACTGTGTGTTTTTGTAAATAGACCATGAGTTATAACTGTCATGGGTGCTTGTGCTCTCAACCGAACTGTCAAGCCATTAAATGGGTGGTGTCATAACTGATCACATGTGCAGCCCCATGGCAGTAGATCGAAAATAGGTCAAGATGACAGATTCCTTTGCTGTAAAAATAGAAGGGTTTTGTTGCTTTATTGAAAAATATTTGACTTTCATTATCCAATTGTGTGCAAGCAAAAATACTTTTTTTCTTGTCGTTTTTGCACATGAATGAGTATTGTATGCAAAGTTGATTTTCACCATACTCCCTAAGCTAAGGGAAATTTTCCTTGCAAAGTGAAAATTCCCTTGCAAAATATAAAGCCTTATTACCTTTAGCTAATCAGCCCCGTTACCAGTACTTTCATAGTGGTGACTTAGGAAAGCATCTGTAGATTTATGATGCGTTAAAGAAAGAAATGTACCTTTATTTATTATTATCATTAATGTTATTTCCCAAAAGTCTGAAGCTTGGCTAACTTTCTTGTGTTTGAATAGTTGAAACTGTTTACAGTATTTTTCCGTCTTTGAAAAATTATTATTATTTTAATGCTTGACAGTATAAAATGTCATAACGTGATTTCTGTGCACCTGTTGTACTGTATCTATGTTACTGTAAATGTAATTACTGGAACTTTTCAGCTACGCTGTGCTGTGGATTCTGTCAACCCCTGATGCTTCATTAAGTGCAAGCACTGCTAAATGCGGATATAGGTTATACCTCTACGGTGGCCAATTTAGGAAGTCCTGTGTTCCCTACCTGATTGTGTATAGAAACCTTAGATCCTGCTCTCATCTCACCAAGTCTCACATATCTTAATTAGTGATCCTGTGGTACAGGTAGGACTCTTTTGATTGGAAAAAAATGTACATACAATAATTCTTGTTTGTGTCTCACAGTGAAAAAAAAAGGGTGTAATTCTGTTTTTAGAAAGCATGCATACCATTGATTTTGCAACAAGATAAAATGTTATATATGTAAGTAAACATCAGGTTAGGGGTTCAGTTTGGCTATAGTAATTTAGGAGGTTAACAAGTCAAAATACATACAGTAAGACTTGGTGTCTATATATATATATATATATATATATATATATATATATATATATATATATAAATCACTGACTGTCAATGCTAAATTACCATCACTGATATCAAATAGGCTCTCAAACTTTAGAACCTAAAGCAAGACTGCTTTTTTAGGGTCACTGCAGTTACAAACAACATTTTCTTCTTTTACCTTTTACTTAATCTTTACAGTATATTGTGTACCAAAACCAATAACTATACAAGGAAGAGCCACCTAGTAGGCACAGGCCCACTGTACTTAATGGTCTCTCCTCACTTGATGACAGTTAAAGTGGTTCTAATGGCAGAAGTTTTTTACCTTATTGCATTCTGAGCTTCTTTGGCTGGGCTTCTCCTATGGGTCACAGGAGTGAAATTAGTTTTGTACTCCTGTGACCCCTTTTCTGCAGAGAGCGGACTAAAGTTGCTGACAAGTGGCTTGCTATTGGGCACTCTAAGGGGGGGGGAGCCAGGAGCACCTGTGGGGGACACAAGAAGAGGAGGATTGGGGCTGCTCTATGCAAACTATTGCATGACTATGATATGTTTGTTATTTTTAAAAAAATAAAATATAAATCCTTACAAATACTTTGAAGCTATATAGCTATTAGGGCTCTTTCATAGTTGCAGCTGGGGGAGGTAAAAACAGGTGATTCTCCAACCCTTGGCTGCCCTTATAAATTTGAACATTATAGCCTGACAGGGCTGTACACATGCCGCAATGATTTGCTTTGCAGAAATGTTAACTCAGGCTGCAGAGTTTGAAAGGCAGCACTCCCGGGCGGAGTCGGGTAATGTAGCACTGAGGATCGTAAGGATTGTGAGTCACACAGGAGCTACGGCCCCACTGTAATCTTCTAATACAAGCGCACTGTTTCTTTTTGAAATGTAAGTGTACAATACTGAAATACATGGACATTTTTAAATACTACACCATGGGAGTACATTTGTTTTACTGAGGTTAATGGTGGAAGAAAGAGTACTGCAGAGTAAAAGGCCATAAGACGTGTAACCAACAAGGGGTATACCCAGTGAGGCAAAGAAAAGGAATAAAGGAGTTTGATCAGCTGAGAAGCCTGGATATATATCCCAGCAGGGAAAGGTGTTTTGGATCTGGAAACAGGTCTATTTCTGTTTAGGCAGCACTGCCTTTCAAACTTTTCACTGCAACCACGCGCTTGTTTTACAGTTGCAACACGGTCCCACAATGTAAAATTAGCGTTCGGCAATGTTTAAAAAAAAAAAAACAGGCATCAGGAGGCAGCAATAGTGCCTCTTGAATGTCTGCTAGTGGCTGCTTATATTGATCCCTGACCACTTTGTAAGTTTACCGTTTGTCTGAAAAAGCCCTAAGTATATAAGTATCCTATATGCAGTGTCTCTTTAAAATACATGTACCATACTAATTAGTACAGTCTCTGGTAAATGAAATCTTTGTGCTCTTGCAGAGACAGAAGCCCCACTAGGATCATCTGACATATCTGGGTGTGTTAGATGGCTGTGTCTCCCTCTGAGCAATGTGTTTCCCTTGTCTGCTGTATGCCCCTTCAGAGTTGCAGGAATATACACTAGTGACGTTGTGGCCAGCAGGTGAAACCACAACAATCAGCAGGGAGATACAGGCATCCAAGGTCCCCAGTAACTCTGAATGCTGAAATTCTAGCAGTATTTTTAGTTTTGAAAGGGAGCAAAGATTCCATTCAATGGAGGCTGATCTGGTAAGTATAGGACATGTATTTGTATATCATATGTAGTCTAAAGACCTGGAATTCATAGTAAGTGTAAGTAGATGCACCTTAAAAGTCCGTCTTGCGCTTATGCGGCAAATAGCGGAACTTGCAACAGATTGCTGTATGTATCGGTAAGGGTAAAATGAATCTGTCGCACCACTGACAGAACTGCTTGAAGCATCTCTTCTGCGAAGTGGTGGAGTTTTACAGACAGAAAAGCTATTTGGTCAAGTTGGGAGAAAAAATATTAGTTCCAGAGGAACTTACAGACAAATTGCGTCATACAATTGTCTTACAGATGCAACACAATAATCACATGTGTAAGGAAATCAACAATGTACTCCAACATGGAAGAGGTCTTATTTGCGTCCACTTTCCTTATCACCAGTATGGCAGTATTTCTTTATAAATTTGTTGCAACAGTAGCGCTATACAGGACAGCACAACAGCTTAGTGTTTAGTATTGGGGTCCTCATTTCAAATCCCAGTCAGGGCACTATTATGCATGAAGTTTGCATGTTTTTCTGGGCTTGTATGGGTTTTCCCTGCACACCAAAGACATGCTGGCAGGTTAATTGGCTCCTGTCAAAAGTTGGCTCTAGTTTGTGTATGTATGCATGTCAGAAAGGTGTTAAGGTGTTAGGTTCCTCAAGGGCAGGTACTGGTGTGAATGTACAATATGTTGGTGCAATATATATACCTGTAATAAATAATAGTGTTGCAAAGAAGAACTACTCAAATGTGTCACAGTGTTTTAATGCATTTGGAGAAAGGTTTCTAGCTACAGTACATACACACCACCAGAAATGTGTGGAAAATGGCTTATTGAATCAAGCCCCAGTGCCTGGAGTGTGGGGGAAAATTCATAGGGGTTGATTTACTATAACTAGACTAGTGCAAAATCTGGTGCAGCTGTGCATGGAAGCCAATCAACTTTGAACTTCAAGTGGTTGTAAAGGCTGAAGGTTTTTTTTTACCTTTGTGCATTCTATGTGCATTCTATGCACAAAGGTAAAAAAAAAATCTTCTGTGTGTAGCAGCCCCCCAAGCCCACCTAATACTTAGTTCAGAATAGCCGCTGCAGGTGAGCTGAAAATAAACACCATGCAAGGATGGTTCAAGGGTGCCAGCACAGCCCATCTGTAGATGCACATCAAGGAAATCGCTGGAATTCTCGAATCGCTGCACTCCTTGACGTTCTGTATTGTGTATCATAAAAATATCACAGACACCATGAGAATATCACGTATGGAACGTGTTTCATGCTAATAACAGTGCTCAGCGTGAATCATTTCCATCTGTGATACCCTTATAGTGTCTGTAATGTTTTTATGATACACAATAATGGATTTCAAGGAGTGGAGCAATTCCAGAACTTTTCTTTGATGTCCTCCTATTACTTACCTGAGCCCAACCTTAATCCAGCGATGTGCCCATGACCTGGGTCTCTTCCTCCTCATTGGCTAAGCCAACAGTGGGAGCCATTCGCTCCCATGCTGTCAATCGCAGCCGGTGAGCCAATGAGGAGAGAGTGGGGGCAGGGCTGTGCAGCACTCTGTGAATGGACACACAGGACAGTGGCTCAGGAGTGAGCCTCCTCGGGTGCCCCCATAGCAAGCAGCTTGCTATGGAGGCAGGAGGGAGGGGCCTGGAGCTCGAGTGGGGACCAGAGAAGAGGAGGATTGGGATTGTTCTGTGCAAAACCACCGCACAGAGCAAGTAAGCATGCCATGTTTGTTATTTAAATAATAACAAAACTGCCTTTAATATCACTTTCAGCTTGTTCAATTAGGCTTAAAAAAAACTTGAAGCTGATTGGTTTCTCTGCAGAGCTGCACCAGATTTTGCATTCTCCAGCTTTAGTAAATTAACCCCATAGTGCGATTTTCAGATTCCAACAAAGGACAGACTTCTCATAGTAATATAGTATGTTAGAACTTGAATTAACCTCTCCCTAGTCTTCAACACTCTATATGCCTAGCTGTAATCTTAAGGGAAAAAGCTGGGAGCAACCGCAATCCTCTTTCTGACAAACAGAATACTGCAACTAAGCATTCACAGATGATCACAACAGATTCTGTATTCAGTTAATAGACTGGTTCCACTGTGTGTATACCTGACCTCAATCTGTTCCTGGCAAGCAGGTGCAGTGGTAGTTTTGTCAGATGTTAATGAATGACCCAATGGCACTCACCTGTTACATCTTAGACATATCAGAGTATACCAGAGCTCTGACCTTTTCCTGTATGCCGAAGATGTTAGAGGGAAACTACAGTATATTTTCAGACTGTGAGCATTTTGAGTTATTATTTCGAAGTATGGCTGAAAGTATATGGATGCCTTTCTCAGATATTTCTTCTTTGCTTTGTTTCTTATTTTCATGATGGTATTTTATTCAGATTTATAGATTTTCTGTACGGTGGCTAGCTTTATATAATACAAAATTCTCGCTGAAGGATGAGTATGATAAATGCTGCTATGGAGTACAGAGATGTAAACCAGGGAGAACAGTTTGCAGGGTAATAAAGATGATGCCTTTGCTGCAGGAAAACTAGGTATAGCTATATTGTTTAAAGTGAAACTCCAGGCCTAACTGAAAAAACACCTCTCTGCAAGGCTCCCATAACATGTGCACATCAACATAATACTCATCTTTCCTAGATCTAGATTATACAAAGAAACTACCTGGGGATCCCATCATTTTCACAATAGACTACTGTAGAGTACTACCTAGATCATATACTATCATGCTTGCCTCTTGTCAGAAAATTATCATGGAAGTGGATTGTATTATTATTCCCAGATTTTTCTTCAAATCTACTGTGCTTAAAGTACTTAAAGTGATAATAAAGCCTTGTTTAAACAAAAAAACAAAAAACAAACTTGTTATACTTACCTGCTTTGCGCAGTGGTTCTGTGCAGCCCGAATCCTCCTCTTCCCATGCCAGCACTCCTGGCTCCTTCTCTCCTGCCGGGTGCCCCCACAGCAAGCAGCTTGTTCTGAGGGTACCCAAGAAGGCGCGCTACCGAGCCGTGGCTCCGTATGTCCATTCACACATTCGGCCCCGTTCCTCTGTCTTCTAATTGGCTCACTGTTTGTGATTGACAGCAATGGCTCCCACTTCTGCCAAAAGCCAATCGGCAGTACGAGTCCCCAGAGAGGCAAGGCTCTTGTGGACATTGCTGGATCGAGAGGAGGCTCAAGTAAGTATTAGTGGGGGGGGGGGGGCTGGGGCGCTGCTGCATACAGAAGGTTTTTTGCCTTCATGAAAGTAAAAAACCTTGTGCCTTTACAACCACTTTAAAACAAATGCATTTTTTCTTTTACCAGGGGATTCCAATGAATGAAGGAGAGAACACAGCACCAGCTGACACTTTCCTAATTTTATTTTATGCTTCTTAATTGGTTAGACCTTTGTAAATGTACACTCTATATCATTTATTGATGCAATATAAATATGTGAATTGGGAATCTGCAGCAATATGTTCATATTTTAGTAGATATAAAGGTATTTCTTACATAGTTAGGTTGAAAAAAGATATAAGTTCATTTAGTTCAACCAATCTAAAATAAATAAATACATAATTAAATAATTAGAAAACCTCTATATACAGAATCCTGTACTCAACTGATCAGAGGAAGGCAAAAAACACTATAAACATTGTCCAATTTGCTCCAGCAAGGGTCATAAAAATATCATTCCTGATCCCCTGAAAACAATAGGATTTTCCTTGGATAAACCATCTATGGTGTTCTTACTGATAAATGTTAACACCCAGTTATATTTTGATGAATCTTTCCCCCCTGTATATGCTACAGTACTTACCTTGAGCTCAGTTTTCATAATTAATTAATTTCGGTCTAATTTCATTAGATTTTAAGAAAATAAATGTGAATACAAACATAGCTCAAGACACAACTTGAGATAATTGATTAATTACAATGGAAATCAGGAGTAGATGAAAAATGGAGAAAAGAATTTAAATTACATCTATTCAGTTAAATGGTACGTTTGCATGGCACAATAAAAAATAAGTGACTTCTCGTATAAAAAAAGAGAACATAATGTAGATGGCTCTTGATTCACATGAATAGAGGAGTAGGGGTAAAAATACATAAGGACACTGCAGCATAAAGTTAGAGGGCAGAAAAGGGGAAAGACAAAGGGCTAGTCTTGAAGGTAAAGGTAGGAGAGAGATGACACTGTATGAGGAACAGATGAAGGTGGTCAATAAAATAAAAAAAAAGAAGATAAGGGGAGACTGGCCCTTTAAGAGCTATGGATGGAAGTGACGTTTTGACGTTGCTTCCTCCCTGCAATGTTATGGAGACTGGTGGGGCCATCTTCCCCTCACTCGTCTCCATACACAGCAAGGGGTATCATCCGATTGCCTCCGCCGCTGCCGACAGCTCCGGTAAGTGGTGGAGGGTACCGGAGCGCGGCAGGAGGGGGGCCTCTCTCTCACCGTCAATATTATCTTCTTATGTTATCGGGAAGCGGACCGCCGGCCAAAGAAGAGGATATTGGGGTTATGGCAGCTAGCTGCTGCCATAACAACACTATTGCTCTTCAAAGTTAGGACGTATATTGGCGTGCGGCGGTCCGTAATTGGTTAAAACACCTGCCAAAAGGCCCACACCTGTGTGTACTGTTCTTGAGTATCCACTGCCTGGGTTAGGAGTAGTGTTGGGCGAACGGTTCGGTCTAATCATGAGTTCGGGCCGAACATTTGCCTTAGCCATTCACCGAACACCCGAATTTGCAGTGTCTTTGCCGGTTGTTTACCCCGCCAAACACCCTGCAATTGCACAGTGTAAGCTGGTTGTAAAGGAGTGAGGCCGTGAATCCATACTAGACAATTCTATGGGCATGCAACATACCAGGCCACATCTGACCCCTCACCCCAAAGCACCTTGTCCCCATGTTGATGGGAACAAGGGCCTTATCCCCTCGTCCCCAGAACCGTGGCCAGTGGTTATGGGGGTCTGCGGGGTGGGGGGCTTATCAGAATCTGGAAGCCCCCTTTAACAAGGGGGCCCTCAGATCCCGGCCCACCACCTTTCCTGGCCTGCCAGGCTGCATGCCTGGATAAGGATCTGGTATGAAATTTTGGGGGGAACCATGCCGTCTTTTTTTAAATTTTCCCAATTAAAATCCATACCAGACTTCCAGACCTGAAGGGCCTGGTATGGACTGGGGAGGGACCCCATGCCATTTTTTTCTTTATTTTTTCAATAGCCAGGTGCCTGCAATTGTAACCACGAGTCATTTTAAATGGGGTTTGACTCCTTTTTTTTCTTTGTTAATGTCAGTTTTGCTGCAGCAAGTTCTGTATATGCTACAGATGCGCCACTTTGCAGGCAGACTGAGGGGACCCCCCAGGCACTATATTTAATTACTTGCCGACCAGCCACTGCAGTTGTATTGCTGCAGGTTGGCACGGCTGCGTGAATCACTGTCGTTGTACGTCGATGGCACAACACCGGAGCCGATGTGCATGACCGGCGAGTGCAATGTCCACCGGCCACCCGCAATCCCTCCTCAGAGAACCAGAACGGGGATCTGTCAATGTAAACAAACAGATCCCTGTTCTGACAGAGGAGTAGAGAGAGATCTGCTGTTCCTAGTGATCAGGAACAGCGATTTCTCTCCTTCTCTAGTCAGTACACTCCCCCCACAGTTAGAAACACCTCCCCAGGGAACACTCCTTGATTGCCACCTAGTGTTAACCCCTTCCCTGCCAGTGACAAGTTATACAGTAATCAGTGGCTATTTTTAGCTCTGATCGCTGTATAAATGTCACTAGTCCCAAAAAAGTGTCAAAAGTGTCCGATCTGTCTGCCGCAAAATAAAAATGCCATAAATATATCCCTTATTTTGTAGACGCTATAACTTTTGCGCAAACCAATTAATATACGTTTATTGCGATTTTTTTTACCAAAAATATGTAGAAGAATACATATTGGCCTAAACTGATGAAGACATTTGTTTTAGTTTTTTTTAAAAAGGGGGATATTTATTATAGCAAAAAGTAAAAAATATCGTTTTTTTTTTTCAAAATTGTTGCTCTTTTTTTGTTTATAGCGCAAAAAATAAAAACCTCAGATCAAATACCACCAAAAGAAAGCTCTATTTGTGGGGAAAAAAAGGACGTACATTTTGTTTGAGTACAAAGTCGCACCCAGTGCCGTATCGCAAAAAATGGCCTGGTCATTAAGAGGGCAAATCCTTCCAGTCCTCAAGTGGTTAAAGGAATTTTACATTTTTTATTGTTGCACTTTAAGCATAATTAAAATCACTGCTCCTGAAAAAAACTATTGTTTTAAAAAAATAAAAATTAACTGATACATGTCCCCCAGGGCAGTGCCCAGACCCCCATACCCCTTTTATTGCCAATAACTTGCATATAAGCCTTCAAAATGGGCACTTTTGATTTTTTTTACCTGTTGGGCTCCCATAGACTTCAATGGGCTTCAATGGGTTAGAACATTTCCCCTGTTCGGGAGTTCTGCTGCGAACCGAACAGGGGGGTGTTCAACCCATGTCTAGGTAGGAGTGACTTCATGCATGCTTTGTGATATAGCGGGGCCCATTCTAGTAAAGTAGGAGTCTGTGCTGATCTCCAAGGATGTGGGATAAATGAACAGGTTGCATCAAGGAATTGTCTGAGGATGCCTCTTTTGGCTTTCCTATTATGGAAAGGATGTATTGAGAAAAGTACCAAGTGAGCAAAATTAAGGGTAACAATATCAGTGACTCTTGTGTAGCTCTTAAGGATCTTCATTATTTTAAGCAAACATTTCCTCAAATGCATCCCAATGATCCCAGCTCTGCCTACATGACTGACTGTATGGTAGGCATGGCATTTTATAATGAAATTACACATTGTCAGATCTGATGCTTTTATTGATTTGCCTTTTTATAGTGAAATCGCTTTTGAGATGGGTTACAAATTGATATTACAGATATGGGTGGTAGGGCTGAGCCTCCTGCCAATTCCAGGGGCAATTGTCATAGCTACAGCTGCTACCTCTGTTCCTGTATGGGTAAGAGACTTTTTCTTTCTTATTCCTTCAGTTAAAATGTATTTTAATTAATGTTGTATCCTGCAGTGGTATGTATAATAGCATGCCAACTTCTTATCACAGATGGAATTTAAGCATTTAAGGGCACAATTACAAATTTAAGTTTAGTTTCTGATTGAAGAGAAAAGACTTATGTGACTTATGTTATTCTTATCCATTTTTATTAGGTGCATATTACTTATTGTAATTAGACCTATTCACTCTGATTTTGTAAATGCGCTTTTTAAATGGCAGGCATTACAGCTCTTTTAAGAAAACACAGGAATATTGGTGTCAGCCAATTATATTTAAATGTAGGCTAAGCAGTTACTGATATTTTATTATTTAAGGCTCACATTGTGAATTTCCAAAACATTTCCTAACAGCATGAACAGATTGTGTGATCTCAAGAAAATGTGTAGTTGCAGACAGTGTAAAGTCTATTTAAACGTTTAAAAAAATAAAAAAACTGAAACAGGTGGGAAAACATTTTGGCTGATTTGATTGAGAATTTAGAAAATTGAAGGTACTCTTATGTGATTTTCTGTCTTTATGTAATGTTTTATTGTAGAGGGGCCTAGCTATGGTTATGTTATGAACATGCATTCTAACTTTTTATTTTAATATAACAGGTGTATTTATTACCTCTTAAAGCTGAACTCTACTGCAGCCACTTTATAAATTTCTAGGAGATAAGTCCAACAAGATGCATGCTACCTCGTAGACTTAGCCTTTTGATTATTCAGTTTTTATTTTTACCATGCATTGGGAGTACAGCTATCACTATACTTTTGGCACTCAAACACTACCTTCTAATTTGAGCTCCTGCAGCTGCAGAGTGCCCTCCTCCTGCCCAATCATAGAGTGCTTTGTATTATGTGAACTCATTCAAAAAATACAAAGTCTTCTCTGAATGAACAGAAGAGGGGTGGGATAAGATGATGTGAGAAGACAGTGGGGTTGACTTACTAAAACCAAGGAGAGCAAAATCTGGTGCAGCTCTGCCTAGACACCAATAGGCTTCCAGTTTCATTTTTTTTATTTTTTACCTTAACTGAAAAAGCTGAAGTTAGAAGCTGATTGACTATCATGCCCAGCTGCACCAGATTATGCACTCTCCAGTATTAGTAAATCAACCCCAGTGTCTCTCCTGTCAGAGCCCCAGGAGTAAAGTGATAGCTGTACTCACAGAGCTCCATAAAACTGTCAAACATAAATGAAAGAGATAGGTCCATGATATGGCATGAACCTTGTTGGACCTAACTCATAGTATGCCAGAACATTTTACAAAGTCAATGCGTTCCTGACATTTAGCTTTAAAGGTATCTTAATACTCCTCTTGACAATACTTTCATCTATTTTCTTCACCAGAAGGCAAGCAGCATCTTTGTTTTGGCATCATGCAGCGTTAGCATCCACTTCCAGGATTAAAGTCCTTCCCCTGTATGACACACTCAGATAAATCCTGGTGCCGTAATAACTTTATGTTCTGGGATATGTGTGCGTAGATCCGCTCCTACTCTTACATCTCACCTTTTGGCTTACCATATTTTTACAATGTTACAGTCATCAACACAAGTGGAGACTGAGAATTGCTTCCACCTGCCTGTAGCAGTGATGATGTTATTCCCTAGACCAGTGGTTCTCAACCCTGTCCTCAAGTACCTCCAACAGGCCATGTTTACAGGTTTTCCTTTATCTTGCACAGGTGCTTTCAGAGTCAATGGCTTGGTATTTTGGATAGTTGAGGACAGGGTTGAGAACCACTGCCATAGACTACACCTCCCAGCTTAAGCATAGTCACTTGGCCATAGCTGAAGAATTGATTTTTATTGATAAATCCTATAGGAATGTTGTTTTTATATATGTTGTTGGTTCATATTGTGACATGTCAGAAATGAATTCATGCAGATTTGTAAAGCACTATTGCACCAGCATTTTAAATTATACGAATTTAGTAATATTATTTGTTTTGCATATTTGTTGAATATTTTGCACATTGGGAGGTGAGTATATTTGTAAAATAGGAAGATGTTTGTACACTAAGTAAGGTCCATAGAGATAAGTGATGTCATTTTTCTATTATGATTGCAAATTGTAATGTTATCAAAAGCAGGGCAGCAGCTTCTCCCCTTTCTTTGTTAATTAGTTTTGCACATATAGAGGTTATATTTTTTTAGATCTGTGGCACAGTTTCATCTTAATCCTCTTCTTATAAAATTTTGCAAATAAGTAACTTACCTTCTTCACTGATGTGAGCTGATGATGCAGTGATTGGCACTGATAGGCTGCACCTATAGTGCGCAGTGATGGGCACTGATGAGGCGGCACTGATCAGGAGGTACTGATGAGGCTGAACTGATATGCGGCACTGATGGACACTGATAGGTGGCACTGATGGAAACTGATAGGTGGCACTGATGGGCACTGATGAGGCAGCACTTTTGGGCACTGATGAGGCGGCACTGATCAGGAGGCACTGATGAGGCTGAGCTGATATGTGGCACTGATGAACACTGATAGGTGGCACTGATGGATACTGATAGGCAGCACTGATGGGCACTGATAGGTGGCACTAATGAGAAGGCACTGATAGGTAATTTTTAAGATGACATTTTTTATTGCTGTGGTTTAATAGAATGTTAATTTTTTTATATACTGGACTGTTATTTAATGTAAGCATGCTAAAAGTCCTATTAGCCTTCTTGTGCATTTGATTGTGATAATTAAAAAAAAAACTGTGTTTCTGCTTTGGAGAAAAAAACAGTGTGTTCCACTGTGTCTTTTGGATACAGATTCCGAATGGCAGAATCAGGTTCAATATAATCAGCTGGTGTATTCTCGGTGTTCCAATGTGGGAGTAGACAAATAGTAATGCCTCTCCTATTGATCAATGTTCATGCTTTTGGGAGCTTGCACCCAAGCAGTATCTCTCTCCTTGCCATCATAGGCTACACAACTGTGTTTCTATTGATGAACACAGTGTGGAGAGGCACAATTCTAGTCTCTACATGCAATTGGTTCCTTAGGAGACTGCAAAAGAAAGGAGGCACCCTGAAATAGGAAATCTGGAAAAAGTGGTCATGGCACCAACTTAAAGTGATTGTAAAGGATCCCAGTTTATTTATTTTTTTTGAAAAACAAACATGTTATACTTATCTGTGCACAGAGTAGCCCAGATCCTCTTCTTCTCGGGTCCCCCACAGGCGTTCCTGGCTCCCCCCTCGATCCCCGCCAAGTGCCCTCATAGCAAGCTGCTATGTCCATTGTCCATTCACACACAAAGCACGACTCTGCCTCTTCCTCCCTACTCTCTCCTCACTGGCTGTAATTGACAGTAGCGGGAGCCAATGGCTCTAGCTTCTGTCTCTGAGCGAATGAGGAAGGAGAGACCAGAGAGAGATGCTGCTCACATGCACAGTGCTGGATCGAGATCGGACTCAGGTAAGTATAAGGGAGAGGGAGCTGCATGCAGAAGATTTTTTTATCCTAATGCATAGAATTAATTAGGATAAAACACTTTCTGCCTTTAGAATCACTTTAAACTGGAACATTGGCAAGGATTAAAAGATAAAGAAGCTGCATGCTCAGTGCATGATTAAATCAGCTGCTGAAAGTGTAAGCAGGTCCTTGAAAAAAGATCTCATTACATTTCTATAAGCATTTATGTTTTGAATGATGGTACCTTACTGTTATGACAATGTTCTGTGAATGGCAGATTCAAATGTTTTGTATTCATTAAGTTATGTACTGTATGTTCTTTGGAGTTCATATTGATAAAACTAATTTGAAAGCTAAGAGTCCCTCTATCTATCAATCTGTAGTTGATGGTGTATGAATGTGTTACTACTTCTGATGGTCCAATCAGCAGGCACAGGGCATTCAGCTGGTGCTCACATTTAAATTTATTTCTATTAATAAACACAGACTTTTACTGGGTAATCATTTGTTTAAGACAAAACTCTGAAAAGATTTTCCAAAAAACACTGTGGTCTTTCCTACTGGAGATTGAGTGTTGTAATGACAATGCAGGTCCAGTGTCCTGTTCACTCATTAACAAAGGATATACTGTAATAGGAAGTTCAGGCAACTGCCCCCCTGAACACACACATATGCATTTTCTTAGTTAGTGTATTCTCATAGAAGGAAATCATTAGGTATTACAATTATACTTTAAGGTTCTTCCCATGGGAGTCTTCATGTTTACATCCAGTGGATTATGTATAATATACACATAGGGTGCATTGCACTGTACATTACTGGCAAGGCTTTAAATAATAGTTGTTGGACGTTGCTTATGCAGGCATGTGTGGTTACTTCCAGACCTACTAAACAATAATGGTATCACAGGAGCTGGTGTTATCAACTCTCCATGAAACCCTGAGAACCAGAGTGTTCTTCTGCTTCTATCCATAACTCCATTCATTCTAATGACTTGCGTGTCTCATGTCAGCAGTGCCAATGGACATTTCACTATGGATGAGTAAATCTGCCTGAACTTGTTTTTCAAACAATATCTTGAATCTTACTTAAAGTCTGTAAGTTCGAACTTTGCCACAAGCCTCTTTGAAGTCTATGGTCGGGTGCGAAATCTATTGTTCTAAAGGCTTAAAACTTACTTACCATAATTTTCCTTGGAGTCCTTTGATGGAATCCATGGCAGCCTATGTGTGGGTTAATCCTGCCCTCCCATACCTCACATCCCTTCTCCCATAAATCTTTGCTCTGGGCCAGAGGCCGTGTTCCATAATTTAGCCTACTCCAGCCACTGTGTTAATTGAAGACCACAAAGGCCGCCTTGCAAATAACTTCTGAAGCCACTTGATGTGAAGCTGCCCATGATGTAGCCACGCTTCTAGTTGAGTGAGTGGTCACCGCTTCTGGAGGTGCCAAGCCCTTGCCTTTATAGGCCCACTGAATGGCCTGAACAATCCATGCTGCAAAAGATCTGGAAGAGGCACGCATTCCCTTATTTTATTCTTCCCATGAAAAAGAACGAACAGGTGGTCAGACTGACGGAACAGAGCTATAGCTTCTAGATACTCACTCAGAGCTTTCCCAACATCTAGGGGATGAACACTGGAATCTCGGGTAGATCTGAACGTTGGAAGAGCAATCTCCTGATTGATGTGAAACACAGATGACACTTTGGGGTTTGAATCCAACATAGGAGTCAAAACTACCCGATCAGGATAAAGGTTAGAAATGGTTCCTTGCATCCCAGAGAGCTGATTTCGGAGACCCTCTTGGCCGATGTTATAGCCACCAGGAAGGCAACTTTCAGGGAAAGTTCCTTAATAGAGGACTGATCTGCATATTCCAACTCTCTTGCTGAGAAGAAATCCAGGACAAGGGGAACTGGGCTCCAGCCGCCATAGCCAATCACTGGAGCTTGATAGCAAACAAGGAGACGCACGAAACACAGAGATATGGTTACCATAAGAAAATTAATATCGTTGTACATTACCACCACCACAGCATGACCTGGACCAGACCTGGGACTGGGGAGCTGTCACTCGACCAGGGCGTTTACAAGGCCTCCCGCTAATAGCTTGGACATTTGGCCATACCTGAAGGCAAAGCTTTTTTTTTGTTTTGGATAGAGTGCAGAGGGATTATAACACCTGTCAGTTTTTATTGTGGTCTGTGCCCCTGTAAAGGAAACCTCTCTATTTGTCCTGTTTACCATTATCATTGAAAGTAAAAGAAAATCCCACATTTTGGGTTGTCCCCAGAAAAGTAATAGAAGGGAAATCTTCGAATGGGGACACTAGTTCTGGTGACCTGGGTGTCCCCATAGAATTTCCTTAATTTTAAGGGATTTTCTCTCACTTCCTGTTGGCTATGGGACAGGAAGTGAAGGGAAATCTCTGCAATGGGACACAGATGGTGAAAAAAAATCTGACAGGTGTTATAACTTTCCCTTACTCTATCCAAATGGAAAAAAAAAGGTCTGCCTATAGTTCTACTTTAAGAAGCCACTGCCACGGGTAACGTACCAATAAAGGAATAAAACCCATTTCTTTAAATTGTTGGCTCTAGTGACTTATCTGACCAACAGCTAAGGGTGTGCAATGCCTTATGGTTTTTCCTGTGAAGAAAAAGAGGAGTCCTGGGTGTTTAATGTGAGCCTAAGGTAGTGGAGAACCCAAATCTCATCCCTCCTCTTTACCTATGTGTACGTATCAAGGTCTAGTCACGCTGCAGGAGAACCTGAGTAGTCAGCATTGGTGTTATCCTTCTTTCAAACATGGAACATGACCATACAGGCACCATAAGTAAGCTCTTCTGGTGTTAGTTGTGCTTTGTACTTTCTTTCTAGAAAAACATGCTGTACACTTATACCAACTCATGGTGAGACCAACCCTGCAAACCAGGAGGCACTCTAATGCACCGTACACACGGTCGGACATTGATCGGACATTCCGACAACAAAATCCTAGGATTTTTTCCGACGGATGTTGGCTCAAACTTGTCTTGCATACACACGGTCACACATAGTTGTCGGAAAATCCCATCATTCTGAACGCGGTGACATAAAACACGTACGTCGGGACTATAAACGGGGCAGTAGCCAATAGCTTTCATCTCTTTATTTATTCTGAGCATGCGTGGCACTTTGTGCGTCGGATTTGTGTACACACGATCGGAAATTCCGACAACGGATTTTGTTGTCGGAAAATTTTATAGCCTGCTCTCAAACTTTGTGTGTCGGAAAATCCGATGGAAAATGTGTGATGGAGCCTACACACAGTCGGAATTTCCGACAACAAGGTCCTATCACACATTTTCCGTCGGAAAATCTGACCGTGTGTACGGGGCATAAGTACTTCCACACTTTTATTTTTCATTTTCTAATGCAGACAATTCTGTCTTTGCAAACTACTGATCGATACAGAATTAGTACAACACAGTCACATCCAAATTTGCCATATAAAAGATTATAGTAAATGTGATAAATAAGTAATGAGAAATCAAATATAAATGTATTTCTGTTTGGTAATGGGAAAAAGAAGAAAACATTTAGGTGGATCTCTCATTTAGGGCTCCTTCATTTTTTACTAATTACAAGTATGCATGACTACGAACCCATTAGCAAAAGAACAGAGCAACAAGAGGAAATGAAAAAATTCTGTATCTCAATTTCATGCGATTACATTATTCTTGTCCAGGAGTGATTTATTATTTTTTTAGTGGAAAAGATTAGATTTTAAACAAGTGCCAAACATGGCTAAATCACTATGTTAAATTGTTTAATGTTTACTAAAAACATATTTTATTTTTATGGATGTAGCTATTATTACTTGGTATAATACATACAATTTTGAATAATATAAGCAGTTATTTAAATTATTTATTATTGGAAAGTTTTAATTCCCACAGAATATTATTTACCCACCAATGCACAGATGCGGCCGGTTTGTCCTCCCACTCTAGTGCAAACAGTGTAATACAGATCATTGTACCGGGCCACTGTCATTGGCCCTGGTACCATGTGATCGCTGTGAATAATTACAGCACACAGCATTGGTCAATCACAACAGACCTGTACCATGTTATAGCTTGTGGCCAATCACAACTATCACAAAAGTAAACAATGGCATTATAAATGGTAAATTATTGCTTATACAGCAGTCCTCATTGTAATAAGCATCATAATCATAGCGTAAAAAAAAGAAAAAAAAATCCTGGTTCTCCCCCTCAGAGAGGCACATGTTCACACTACACTCCTCTGATGACAGTATGTAAAAAAAATTGGAAAAACATACTGTCACCAGAGCAAGTGCAGTGCCACTATGGGAACATCGCATTGCTGTGGCGATGATCATGTACAATGGCTGGATTCTGTGATATCAGTGTATGTCAGTGCTACCAGCCATTGTCTCTGATCACTGCCACAGCAGTCAATGTCGCCAGACCAGTGCTACAAGTCAGTATCTCTAATCACTGCCATACCAGTCAGTGTCCTTGATCATTGCCACACCTGTCCCAGGGTCACCAGATCAGTGTAAGTCAGCAGCAGTGTTCATGATTACTGCCACACTATTCCCCACTGTCACCTGACCAGTGCAGCTAGCAACATTGTTCCTGATCACCACCACACCAGTACAGTGTTGCCATTGCCTGCTTCCTGAACTAACATTGGCCTGTTTGTTGACGACATTTCTGCCTGCTGCCTGGACGGATCCTTTGCCTGTTTGCTGACTGTTTGCGCCTGAACTGACCCATCTGCACTTCTCACTGACTACATTCCTGTGAGATTCAGTCCCAGCCATCCCCTGCAGACAATTGCTCTCCTGGAACCACAAAAACTCCTTTGTCCTTCTTTTCTTCAGCCTCCTATACCTTCCAGCCAGTGAACACGGCATTCCTGAGGGCAGCCACCTACCAGTAGGCTAAGCTTGCTTGACTTATAGGAATTAGGACTGCTAAGTGGACACTACACTAAGCTATATTCCATGACCACTTACACAGAGGCAACCATCACAGTACATTGGTTTTGATACAATTTGATGATTTGTGTGATACACAAGATACAGTGTCTAGTAAAAGCGGAGGCGACGGGGGGTGGGACTTTGAATGAGGCATGTGGGTATAAAAATATATAGATTTATTAGTGTATATGGATAATATGATACATAATGGTATTCATGTCATATAATAATAACAGTTGATGTACCGTATTTATCGGCGTATAACACGCACTTTTTTCCCCTTAAAATCAGGGGAAAGTCGTGGGTGCGTGTTATACGCCGATCCCCGCTATCGCTATGTGAATGTTGGCGATCGCCGCCGACATTTACATAGCGAGTAGTTTCAAATATGGCGCCGCGGACTTCGGAAGGACTCGGCGGTGCTGAATGAGTGCCGCCGAAATCACAGAGCCGAGATACACATAGTCGGGTGTATTCGGCTCTTTCCGGCGCCGCTCACTGTCACGCCCAGTCCCGCCATTGGACCTGTGTTATGTCCATCATAGGGCGGGACTGGGCGGGACTGTGAGCGGCGCCGGAAAGAGCCTAGAACCCTCGGCTATGTGTATCTCGGCGGCGTTCGTTCACTTCCGCCGGCGCCGAGTCTCTCCGAACTCCGCGGCGCCATATTTAAAACTACTTCTATGTGTATGGCGGCGGCGGCAGCGGCAGGAGGCATGGACACTAGGCTGCACTGGGGACAAGGCTGCAGGGACAAGGCTGCACTGGGGACAAGGCTGCATTGATAAGGCTGCACTGGGGACAAGGCTGCATTGATAAGGCTGCACTGGGGACAAGGCTGCATTAATAAGGCTGCACTGGGGACAAGGCTGCATTGACAAGGCTGCACTGGGGACAAGGCTGCACTGACAAGGCTGCACTGGGGACAAGGCTGCATTGACAAGGCTGCACTGGGGCAAAGCTGCACTGACAAGGCTGCACTGACACTGAAAAGGCTGCAATGACACTGAAAAGGCTGCAGATGAACACTGATGAGGCTGCATTGATGGGCATTTTAATGTAAGTTTCTTTTCCTTAAACTTCCCTCCTAAAAGTTTTTTTCCTTAAAATTCTCTCCTAAACTTGGGGTGCGTGTTATACGCCGGCGCGTGTTATACGCCGATAAATAAGGTAAATACATTTGTACATACAATGGAGGCAAGGAGCCACATGATTGCACACAGTTAATCACATAATACTGAGTATAGTCTGGTAAAACATCAAATAGATTAAGACATGGCATATAACAGCTCTACGCTTTTTGTAGATTGATCTACTCTTCAGTAGCATGCACGTGAATTGAGTCTGAAATGTACTGATGAACTGAATTTCTATGAGGTCTGACCCTGTCAAGGGAAAGGGGGGGAGTTAAAATTATTCAGATAAAAGTTAAGCTAGTATAACCCCCACTCTCTAAAATACTTACAGATATAGCTAAATTATGGGGAGGGCAAGTGTTCAGGAAGTGAGAATGGTCATAAGTGACCATAGGTTTGGGGCCAATCCCATTTTTAACGCAGTCCCTCTCGTGATGTTTCAGCACTTATGGTCACTTATGACCATTCTCAATTCCTGGACAATTGCCCTCTACAGATGTTGTTCTTGTTGGGCTTCGAGCGCCCACACCACCTCAGGTTACGGCGGTGATGCCCTTAGGGGGTCTCCGATCTCCAGTGCCACATCCCTATAATCTAGCTACATCTGTAAGTATTGGAAGAATAGAACGCTGGATAGCCGCACTCCAAAAATTCACCTTCGTTTTAAAAATAAATATCAAGGCATCACAGGTCAATACAGACTAACTGCACAGCAGTTGACGCGTTTTACACATGATATGGTGCTTAGTCATAGCTAGAGTGCTAATATATTATAGTAATGAATCTCAAATATAAGAAGAAAAAAAGGAGAAGCACCGGTGCAACCTAGAAAAGACATGACACATAGTGAAGAATAAAATAATACCATATGTAATGTCTTTTCTAGGTTGCACCAGTGCGTCTCCTTTTTTTATTTTTATATTTGAGATTAATTACTATAATATATTTAATACTCTATGTGTAATCTCTGTCAGGTGGGTGGAGGGAGGTTACCCTCTCTATCCGCCTAATGGTTAATTTATGAACCCTAGGTGGTCACAGGTGTTTTCATTTGGATTTAATGACACACATGATTTGTTCATTTGTTTGATGACATGTTTAATAATTTTGTTGGGTATAGATGTATGTATGTATCTTTAGCACTCTAGCTATGACTAAGCACCATATCTGGTGTGAAATGCGTCAGTAGCTGTGCAGTTAGTCTGTATTGACCTGTGATGCCTTGATATTTATTTTAAAAACAAAGGTGAATTTGTGGAGTGCGGCTATCCAGCATTCTATTCTTCCACTATCTCTGTTGCAAACAGAGCCAGCACCCTGTCTAATTGCGGAGACAGCTGTTCTTAGGAGAAGTGATTACCTTGGAACGGTGAACTCCCACATTATATCTGTAAGTATCTTAGAGAGTGGGGGTTATACCAGCTTAACTTTTATCCTAATAAATTTAACTCCCCCTTTCCCTTGACAGGGTCAGACCTCAAAGAAATTCAGTTCATCAGTACATTTCAGACTCAATCCACGTGCATGCTACTGAAGAGTAGATCAATCTATGAAACACGTAGAGCTGTTATATGCTGTTTCTTAATCTATTTTATGTTTTACCAGACTATGCTCAGTATTATGTGATTAACTGTATGCAATCATGTGGCTTCTTGTCTCCATTGTATGTAAATATGTATTTACATCAACTGTTATTATTATATAACATGGTTACCATTATGTATCATATTATCCATATACACTAATAAATCTATATATTTTTACACCCACATGCCTCATTCAAAGTCCCACCCCCTGCCCCCCTCTTTTACTAGATAGGGATGGAGGCATTAGACCTTACCAGGTCGCCGCCTCATATAAAGTCCCACCTTGCCTTTTGGCTTTTTGCTTTTTGTTTCTTGCCTTCTCCTTTTTATATAAGATACAGTGTCTGGTACATAATCAGTTCAGACAGTGAAAAAGTCACATGTGGTATTGCCATACTCAGGAGGAGTAGTGGAATGTGTTTGGGGTTGTAATTCTAAGTATGCCTATGCTGTGTGTGAAAAATATCTTATTAAATTGACAATGTTGTGTGAACAAATTAATTTTCATTTTCTTTCTGTATTTTCCAAAAACTTGTGGCAGAAAAATGAAGTCTCCAAAACACTCACCATGCCTTTTAAATAACACTTTTGGGATGTTTACTCTCCAAAATTTGGTCATTTTGTGGGCATTTCCACTGTCCTTGTGCTACAGGGCCTACAAAAATGTGATAGGTAGTTAGGAAATCAGATGTGTAATTTATGCCCCTGGAAACCCTTGAAGGTGCTCCTTGGATTTTGAGCCCTCCTATGTGGCTAGGCTGTAAAAAAGTCTCACACGTGTGGAATCGCCATACTCTGGAGGGATAGCAGAACGTGGTACAGTATGCCTATGCTGTGTGTGAGAAGTAACTTGTTAAAATGATAACTTTATTAAAAAAAAAAAACACATTTAATTTAATCTATTTATGTTTCCAAAAATTGGAACAAAAAAAATTACAAAAGTATATATGTGTATATATATATATATATATATATATATATATATATATATATATATATATATATATATATATATATATACATATATATATATATATATATATACAGTATCTAACAAAAATGAGTAGACCCCTCACATTGTAGCAAAGTGTAATTTCTTCAGTGTTGTAACATGAAAAGAATGAAAAGATATAATAAAATATTTACAAAAATGTGAGGGGTGTACTCACTATATATATATATATATATATATATATATATATATATTATATATAGTAAGGTCAGAACTCTTTATATGCATATTTATTCAGGTCTGTGCTTCAGAAAGTATTGAAGCTTTTAGATCAGTATAACAGCATTTTTTATAAGGTATGGTTATAAAAAATGCTGGCTGCTGCCATATTATTTTTGTACAGGTTTCCTTTAGGAATAAAATGTATTTATGTGTTTGCTGCCTGTGAAATGTTTTCTGTTAGCATCCAGCAAATTTGTCAACCTCACACTTTACTTAGCTGTTAATTCTTCCACTTCCAATGCAAATGCATTATTCATCCATTTAAAGGCTGTATACTTTTAAATCCTTTTCTCTGCTGTGTGAACAAACCTATTGTTTCAGACAGAAAATTGCTCACCTTTTTAAAATAATCTACTTAAAAAGTATATATATTTTTTATTTAAAGTTTGTAGTGTCTTCACACAAAAGAAATAGTAATATTTGAAAAACCAATACATCCATGGTTGACAAATAATCCTGGAAGTAGACACATATAAGAATATGATCCATTCTTAGTGTAAGGTTAGCTTGATTGCAGTCCAGCACTTGACTTCCTCTTGTGCTTTGCATCTGTGTCCTTCCTCCCCGTTATATCTTTACTGATTTATTAGTTCAGACCTATTCAACTAATATTCTGAGTTGAGCAAGTGCCTATACCAGCCTTTCCTAAACTTATTACTATGGGGAAAACTTGAATGACTTTCAGGCCTCAGATACAATGCAGAATACCATGACCACCTCTAGCAGCTATAGTCGCTGGCAGTGATTGCATACAAAAAATCTGACAGGCTGGTTGTACTGATCGACTTCAGTACTACCAACCTGCCCATAGATGGATCGAATTCCGACTGGTCCCTGCTGAACCCGCTGAGATTTGATCCATCTATGGCCAGCTTTACTTTAATTTCCTGTCTGGTGAAACCATTGTCAGCAGAACAGGAATTCAGAATAAATCTTTTTTTTTTCAATCTTGTTTTATTGAATTTAAGTGCAAAGAACAAAGATTGGAGGTACAAGTAACATAAAACAGTATAAGAACATTATCAGTAGTCTGAAATACATTGTTGAGTATGAGTCAACATTAGGCATACATCCGCAAAGCCCGTACTAATGCAAATATACCAGTAACATAAGATGTTGGGGAAAAGAGCAACTTTCCCAAACAAGGAATTCAATGCATTCAGTGCATCAGGAAACAAGTTTGAGGATTACAGTAATTTACCGTATCACGCTTTCTCGATGACTTCTCCACATGGCTACTCTCCTCTGAAGTACCCGCCATCACCCTTGGTGATTTTAACATTCCCATCATTATTAACACCCCAGCCACTTCTCAACTACTCAACTTCTCAACTCAACCTCCTTTTAAACTTTTAACCTAAAATAATGGACACAAACTACCACTCATTCCAATGGCAACACTTTCAACATCATATTCTCCAACCTTTGTACTCCCTGCAACCTCCTTAACACCTCTTTTCCTCTCTCCGATCACAAACTTATCAGTTTCCCACTCTTCCTGTCTCCTACCTTCCATGCCACCATCCTACAAACAGTTACCTGCAGAAACCTTCGCCACCTCAACCCTTCCCTTCTTCATTCTGCTACTGACTGCCTTTACGATAAAATCGCACCCCCGTCCTGCCCAGATCTGGGCATTTCCATCTACAACAACATAGACGGAGAAGCCTGATGAAGAGCGACTCACACTCGATACTGTACAGTGGCTTGCACGTCTGCACTCTCTATGTTTATGTGATTGAAACTTTCAAGTAAAGGATATTTTTGCCTCAAGCATTCTTTCACGTTTTTCTTTACAACAACATATCGTCATCCTCCCTGGACACATTCGCCTCTCTACATGCATAACCAGGCCTTGCCTGCTACAACCTTGACAAACAGATGTCACCAGAAGTCTCAAGAGACACAGCAGGAGCAAGCATGGCGTAAAACTAAATCCCTGCAAGACTTCACCCTCTATAAATCTGCCCTTCTCAAATACAACTCCTGCCTCCACACTGCTAAACAAATCTACTACACTACACTTGTCAACTCTTTTCTACCCTTATTTCTTACTTCACCCCCACTGCCTCCACCCACCAACTTGCTTACTGCCCTGGAGATTGCCGATCATTTGAAAAACAAAATTGACACAATTCGTGATGAAATGTTCAGTGTCCAGCCTCCTACCCCAACCAACACACCAGGTCCAACACCACACTCAGAACTTTCCTCCTTCAACCCTGTTACCACTGAGGAAGTTGCTAAGCTCCTTTCCACGGTCCACCTCATCACCTGTCCCCTGGAACCTGTCCCTTCACAATTACTGCAACCGCCTTCCTGCTCAAACATGCATGGTTACCCCATACTTAAAAAACCCTCACTGACCCCACCTGTTTGTGTAACTTAAGACCCCATTTGCCCCCAAGCTTTTTGAACACCTTGTCCAAAACCATATGAGTTGCTATCTCACTGACAACAACCTTCTTGATCCTGACGGTCCAACTTCTGCCTACATTCCACTGAAACAGCCATACTAAAACTCACCAATGACCTACTAACTGCTAAAACCAACGACCAGTACTCCATACTCTTACTCTTGGACCTTTCTGCTGCCTTTGACACAGTCGACTACCCACTCCTCCTCAATGAACTCCACTCCCTACACTCTGTGTCTCTGCTCTTTCTTGGTTCTCCTACCTATATCAGGGCATTTTCAGTGTCACATACAACACCATCTCCTCCGCTTCTCTTCCTCTTTCTGTTGGGGTACCCCAAGGCTCTGTCCTTGGGCCACTCCTATTCTGTCTTTATACTTCTTCCCTGGGCCAGTTGAAAAACCTCCCATAGCTTCCAATACCACCTCTTTGCTGATGACACCAGATCTATCTCTCCACTCTTCAACTCACCTCACCATCATTTTCCTTTCCTATCACAAATTTACTGAGCGACAATTCAGTATGGATGTCACACCACTACCTCAAACCCAATCTTTCTAAAACTGAGCTTGTAATATTTCCTCCTCCTCTATCCCCTCCCCATGGCTATACGATTGATATCAACATCACAACCATTGGTCCCTCCACACATGCCAGGGTGCTAGGTGTAATTCTAGACTCTGACCTCTCCTTCAGCCCCCACATTCAATCACTGGCTAAATCTTGCCACCTTAACCTCCACAACATTTCCAGAATTCACCCCTTCCTGACTAAGGACAACACAAAACACTTTATTCACTCCTTGGTGGGATTTCCCACCTTGACTACGGCAACTCCCTCCTCACGGTCTTACCTTTACACAGGCTATCACCCTTCAGTCTATTATAAATGCTGCTGCTAGTCTAATACACCTTACTAACTGATCCGTGACTGCTGCCCCTTTCTGACAATCTCTTCACTGGCTCCCCCTACTACATTGTATAAAATTAAAAATACTAACCACAACATACAGGGCCATCCACAACATCGCCTTCAGCTACATCGCCAACCTCATCTGCAGATATCACCCAAATCGTCCCCTCCACTCCTCCCAAGACCTCCGGCTCGCTAGCTCCCTTGCTACCTCCTCCCACACTCACCTCCAGAACTTGTCCACAGCCTTTACTATCCTCTGGAACTCCCTGCCCAAGTATGTCTACCTTTAGGCGATCAATGAAAACTCATTTTTTAGGGAAGCCTACCCCACCTCCACCTAAGAACTGTACTTGAGTCACCTCTATCAGATCATCCCCTTTTGTACCACCTCCCCCTCCCTTTAGATTGTAAGCTCCATGAGCAGGGCCCTACTATTCCTTGTGTTTTGAACTGTATAGTAATTTTACTGTCCCCTTTATGTTGTAAAGCGCTGCATTAACTGTTGGGGCTATATAAATCCTGTATAATAACAATAATAATAATAATAATCTGCATTTAACTATCACTTATGAATCATCATGGAGAAAAGTAGAAGTCAGCAATACAGGACTAACTATGTAAGGAAGCTGGAGTTGCTCTGGGAGTATGCAAAATAGAAATCAGGATAGAAGCGAGGATAAGGTTGGGGGCACTCCATCACGTCCAAGGGGGGTTGAAGGTTGGCATTCTTTGGCCCAGGCCTGAAATTCAGAGGAGTAGTAGAACATGGACCATGCTGTCCAGGTGTGGGAAAATTGGTCTTTCCTTTCAGTTTACTATGCCAACAAGTGTTTCAGGTCCCTTAGGGAGTCTGTGTGTATGAAAGGAGGTCTGGGTAGGTGGCAGAGAGAGCACGTGTGTTCGGGGTCCTGTTGCAGTGTCAAGGATTCAAAGGCAGTTAGTTGAGCAAGAATATCTGGTATTGAGGGAGTAGATCAAACATAGGATATGGCTTGTTGCCTCTGTAACCATTACATAGTGTTATGTATGGGAACTGCAGGGGAAGGCATCACAGTTAACAATAGGTCCAACTGAAGAACTTGGGAAAGACATCTGTGGTCCTGTTTACTCCAAAGCCCGAAACCAGTAGCTCAAAGAGCTGGTGGAAATATTGGGTTGCCAAAAAAGGGAAGTGGCCAAAATATTTGGCTAAACTAAGAGTGGATAGCGCATGATCCCACAAGTGCAGTGTCTGCCAGGTAAGGTCAACAGGGAATTAAGGGCCCTTTCTAAGTGCAGGAGAAGTCCAGGGGAGAGCACAGAGGTCAGCAGGATTCATACAGCCATTCAGTTGCACCCATAATTTGGATGAGGAGTGGTGGAACCAATCAATGATTTGCATAAAAAATGACGCTTTATGGCACAGAGAAGCATTAGGAACCCCTGCCCCAGGATAAATCTTTTTAATTGAGTCCTAGATAGCATTAGAACCAGACAGGGGTTCTAACCTTTCCATGCTATATTTAAAGCTAAATACTAAAAAAATAAGTTTTGTCTGGGCAGACACAAACACAGAAGGGCAAGTTTTGTCAAAAGTCAATCAATTGTCTGATGTAGTGCAGAAGAAAAAGAGAACATCCAAAGGGAACCCTCACAGCACAGCTAAACATGTTAATTTGTTGATATGACCTTAGTTCCATTGTTAATAGCTGCAATTTGCTTCTGTCAAAGCATAACCTTGCATTAAAAACACTCTGATAGACAAACACACACATTAGTACACCTGGCGAGACAGACCTATTTTCTAAGCAGTTATTTTTAACCAGCAGGTCTCCATTTAGCACTTTTGTGCTTACTGTGCAAGAGGCCCTCCAAAGTCAGATCAAATACAGAACACAGCAGTTCTTATAATTACATTTCAGTGAGTCAAGCTGCTTTATGTATTGGATGTTTTAATAGTGTTAATAGCAATGACCTGCACCATTCATTATTGAGCACCTGTTTACATGGAAAATATTTGTGCAAGGTCAGTGTGACCGCTCAGTACCCTTAACTACCTCTGTTATTTATGGGGTCCGCCAATAATTACAGAACAAAAAAATAGTTAATTCTAATTCTAAATACAGTTTTTCCATGGCACATTAAATAGCCTTTCTCCATTGCCAATACTGTACATTGCTCATGTGCGTTCTATCTGTTAATGACCAGTTTTACTTTCAGTCACTGCTGCTTCCATGTCTATTTAGTTTATACCACACATTGTAGCATTTTGCCAGTGTTTAGTCCTCTGCTCATATTTGTTACTTCTTTCCATGTTGTAATTATTCTGTGATAAAGGTTCACAAATGACATCACCATAGTCTAGATAATATTATAAACCTTTTTTTTTAAAGTAAAGCCTTAACATTAGTTTACTTTTATTCCAAACCATGTAGCATTTATATGGTGGGACTAGATGGGCTTTACTACTTTCTTCTCCATGTTATCTGGGCACTTAGTCCTCTCTTTTCAGGTCTAAAGGGATTGACATAAAGCCCCCGAGAGGGAGATCTTCAGATATCTTTAAAGGCCCAAAATCCTCAATAAATTACTTTTATTCCCTTTATAGAAATGTAGCAAAAACTAATAGTAACTAGAGCTTACTGAACCCTCTAGAGTGCACTTCAGAACAACACTATGGCATCATCATAGTAAGGAGTTGATCTAGACAATTAGGCATGACCTTCAAACTTTGACACTATTTAAGGCAAGAAGCATTTTTTATTTTAGTTTTTAGTTCTTAGTACAAAACCACTATACATTCATCTAAGTTTTAATAAGAAAGTGTTCTATGATCACAGCATACACTTTCATTTTTAACATTAGCATTGTAATAGCATTACAAACAATAGGGATTTTTGACAATCCACTTTAAGCTTACTTGAAAAATCTTCTTTCATGTTGTAAGTACTGTATGTTGTAGTGATATATGATATATAGTGGTATCATGGGTATGATAATTAATTAGTGGTTATTGTAATGATGATGTAAGTACTCTTCCGCATGCAACCCAATTCTTCCAGAGAGATGCACTTTATTGACTTCCAACACAGAACAAGGTCCAGAGTCCACAGATGACAAAAATATCCGACAGAGTAAATATAATTCAGAGTCCCATTTTCTCTAGATTTGTGCGTTCATAGTCATACACAGACAAGACTATATCAAACTATAGACTGAACGCCATGTTATATTCACTAGACATTGAATGGCTGAGCAATTTGATTGGCCGTCTCCATTCAGGCCTTTGATATACTTTAGTCTTTCAGACAGACAACAACCCCCAATCGTGAACAGCTGCAGTCATAAATCGCCCCAATTTGCACTCCCGCATATCAACAAGTCCCCTTAGATATGTGTAATTAGATTAGATTAACATATACCACCTTAACACCCTTTTGAGCCCTGGAATACCTACATTCCTAATCTGTATTCTTGCATATTAACATCAACAAGTCCCCTTTGATATATTAGTACCCTGGGAGGGAATTTCTGCTAGGTCAATATTGTACTGTATGTGTACATATATATAATAATATAATATCCCACATAAATCGGCGAACATATTATAACATATGTCTTCTGGCCATTTCTTTCCACAATGATCTAAATTCCCTGAATACTTTGCAGCCCCTCCACTGCTGTTAACTTTCAATTTCTAAGGACTACATATCCCATGGTACCTTGCTGCCTGTGGGCAGTGATTCCTGTACTTACTCCACCTCCTGAATCTCCTTCTCCTAACATCTCTGTAGTTCAGAAGGCAGGCTTTGTGAAAATTGTGACATGGCAATGTCTATTCACAAGGTATAGTAAATAACAAATACATCTCACTGAATTCAAGTTAATGTGGGAATCTCCACAAAATAAGTTTGCAGACTTCAAGATCATTCATATCAATAGGAGTAGGTTAGAAACAATTGAAATACAATGTGTAAATGAATAAATGATTTTACATTTTTACAATAGATACATTTTAGGCATTCATGCAACCCACTGGTCAAACAAGGTTATTATGTCATTCCATCTATTGGAGGGTTGAGCAAACAAGAGACATGTCATTTTAATGTCATCTTAAAAGGTATGATAGCAAACATCTTGCCACAGTGGCCTAATTTTCTTTTCTAATGTACTATATACTTTTGCTATTCAAAAATCATAGATGTCACAAACAATAGGGCTCAGAAGTATAGAGAGTTGGAGTACCCTGGGAATAATTAATATCTCTGAAACAGGTACCAGTATTTTGATAATAACTTAAAAAGTAACAAATATCCCACTTACCTACACCTCGAGCATCCAGTTTGGATGATGTCTTTTTGGAAATGTCTACCAGAATTTATTTAAGCCTACATAAATTAGCCATAATTCTTCTAAATAAACAGGCTGGTTCAGAGCATAGTACATTAATTCAACTATTTTGTACTATAAACTTGAAAAAAAAAAAATAAAATATGGTATCCACGGTAATATCAGTTGTATGCTTCTTATTTTTTTAATGGAAGATCATGCTTTTTTTTGGGTAGTCTTTTTTTTGGGTAGTCTGAGGGATTCCCACTGCCAGTATATAAAATTTTAGGTTGCACTTTTGTTTTTCTTTCTTTGTTAAAATCTATTAAATAGTCAGTGAAATGTACCTAATGATAATTATTAATAGACATCTGGGTGTATCTACCTAATTTAATACAGACTAACTCAATTAATAGACAAGAGTTATTAACAAAATGTTCAATGCATTGGTGTGGAAGATGTATAAAAGAGGGATCTTGTGTTTTTCCAGGAACAGCAAAGGTAGAAAAATGGGAAAAAGAGAAATCATGAATATTTATAATGTTCAGCAATCAGAGGGATAAAGAGCTAAAAACATGTTAAAAATGTGACCTTATTTTTTGTTCCTACTTCATACGGTTGGACAAAGCGTATAAGTGAACTCCAGGCAGATATAAAAAAGGCAAATAATGTAGTTATATTTGAATTAATAAATCAATACATTGGTTTTTAAAGGCAACTTGTGTAAGTATCTGAATTTGAATTGGTATCAGATTCAGACTGGGAATGGGAGGGGCAGGACTGGAAACCAATCAGGTGTGCTACATGCAAATTTGCTGAGAAGAAACAATCTGACATAGAGAGGTTCTCATTAGTCTTCTGCTGCTGATTCATTGCCAATTAGTTGGCTTGAGGCAGGAAGGTGTCATCAAGGAATCACTATAGAAACCCTATTACCAGTTCATAGCAATCTTCCCTTAAGATCATATGTGAATGTAACATATTTTTATGAATAGTATTTATCTGTAAAAGCCGACCCTTGTTTAGACATCCAAAAGACCATTTTAGATGTCATGTCAACATCCCCAGCAGACGGAAAGCTGTAACTTAAGTGACACTCTATATTATTCCCCTTCCCTCCTCCTCTGGCAGATACACAAAAGGTAATGTAGGGAGCTTGAGGGAATGGCAGAGAAATTAAAGTGATTGTAAAGTCTCATTCTTTATTCAATAAAAATAACAAACATGTTATACTTACCTGCTCTGTTGCAGTGGATTTGCACAGAGCAGCTCCGATCCTTCTCTTCTCTGTGCTCCTGACCCCTCCCTCCTGTCGCGTTCCCCTACAGCTTGCTATGGGGGCACCCGAGCCAAGTCACAGCTCCCTGTGTCCATTCAGACATGGAGCTGTGGCCCGGGTCTCCCCCCTTTCTCTCCTGATTGACTTTGACAGCAGCAGGAGCCAGTTGTGCTGCTGCTGTGTCTCAGCCAATCAGGAGAGAGAGTCTCGGACGGCAGAGACATTCGAGGACGTCGCTGGACAGAGATGGGGCTCAGGTAAGTATTGGGGGGGTAAGGGGGGCTGCTGCACACAGAAGATCTTTTATAGAATGCATGAAGATAAAAAACCTTCTGACTTTACAACTCCTTTAAGCCAGCACAGGCAGTAATTAAATATTCCCAGAAGGGCTTGACTAATCAAACTTCCTAGCAAATTCAAAGGAACACGTCAAATAAGCATTTAAATACTTGATGTTCTGTGTTTACACCTGCAATTTCTTAAGTTGATGATGGGGTCTTTTTGAATAAAGAGATTCTTTGACATCTCCCATAAATAAATAGATAGATAGATAGATAGATAGATAGATAGATAGATAGATAGATAGATAGATTATTTGCTGCTATCTAGGTCTCCAGTAGAGATATTTGGAGACATTTGCCTTTTCCATCTGTCCTGCTAACATTTTTTATTTTTATTGCAGATATATATAGCACCAGCAATTTAGGCAGAGCTTTACAAACTCTACATTCCCATCAGTCCCTGCCCTCAAGAAACTCACAATCTAAGGTCCCTACCTCACATTCACAATCAATTCAAACCAATCAAGACAAGATCCAGGTAAAATATCAGCATGATTTTTGAGTATAGGAGGAAAACCACACAAGCACAGGGTGAACATCTATCTCCATCAGATAGTGTCCTGGCTGGGATCCAAACTGAAGACCACAGTGCTGCGAGGCAGAAGTGCTAACTAGTAAGTCACAGTGCTGCCCATACCAGACAGGTAGTGAGTAGAGCCCAACACAATAGAATAAAAAGTGTATTCTTTAGCAGAACATAGAAAGGCAAGACTCTGTCAGAATTGTATTTCTGTCCATGTCCCCGTTGCAGATTTTCCCGCTTGTCAGCACGACAGGAGATTGATAGAACTGGATAGCAGTAAAAACTGACAGGAGTCCTATCATTCTCTGCTCTATCCAAAACTAGATAAAATAAAAACATTTTTGGCTTGGCTTATACGTTAACAGTTAAGAAGTCTCTCTGTGTCTGCAGTAAAAAGCTACATCCTCCAAATGCATTCAGTGTGTCCTTCTCCTTTGTACTACATTGAGGCATTTATTGTGAAGTTGCATTGGGAGCTGAAGGCCTGCAGAGTACATAAGTACAGTGCCCTGTAACTGCTGATTACCCAAAAGTTCTTTCTATACGTCTAAAGCACATTTCAAATTTAAGCGATGGCTTAAATAACTGAATATGTAACTTTAAAAACAGGTGTAGAGGTTGAGTGAATAAGCAATAAACTCAATGATAATAGCAACACTAGAGGTGATCGGTAAAATTCACATAGTGAAAAGTGTTAAGTAAGGAAACCTGAAATCCCAGTAAACATCGCACGAGTCTATTTTACAACAACCTACACTGCAGTTACATGTAGCTTTGTCTCAGCTGAGCCTTTTCAATGTTTGGCAGTTTACCTAGAGCGCAAAATAATTATATCCAAAGAGCCCCTTGTGATCTCTAAAACACAGCATGTTATACTTATTCTCAAAACAAAACAAAAAAAAAAATAGAGAGAAAAAACTGAAGTAATTGGAAACTGAGATAAATACATGTTATGAATTAAAATGTTAAATGGGCAAATTCTAATAATAATTCCCTGAAGGAATAATTCAGAAATAAATTCAGCCTAATCACAATCTTATTATTAATTACAATAATAACTCTGTATGTAGTTTTATTTTTTTTGTTTCATTCATTTTTTTATGTTCTTCTTTTTTTACATTTATCCAAATGTTTCCCCTTTTCTTTTATTGTTTAACTATGTCTGCTTTAAAGATTTTGCATAGAGTTAAAGTGTATCTCAGATCAAAATGTAAAATCTTATATTCATTTCCACCTTATATTTCAGTTATTTCTAGCCTACTCATATAACTCTGAACAATCTCAAATGGTGTAATCTTTGTGAAGATCTCCACACATTTAATTGCATTATATATCATGCATTCATTATGCCCTGTGAGTAGGCACTGACAGAGCCTGCCTTGTAAACTACAGAGGTGCTGAGAGGAGGAGTTTCAGGAGGTGTAATCAGTACAGAAATCAGTGATTTCAGGAAGCAAAGTATCGTGGGATATGTAGTCCTAAAGTAAACCAAAGGAATGGGCAGATAAGAAGTATGCAGAGAATTCGGGGAATTCTGATTTTATAAAATGAAAATGTGTGCTGTGATCATAGGTTTTCTTTAACTACAGGTATGTCTACCATGGTTGTTTTTCTTTATGCTCTCATTCTCCACCTTGTCTTTCCCTCACTGTTATTGTATGACCTGTGCACAGGCAGTGTTCCTTAATACATTTCCATGCAATAAACCATGCATCAAAATGAATGCTTGATGAAGCAGCATTGAGCCATAATACACTATATGAGAACAGACAGAAGGATCTTAGTACATGTCCAGAATCTGGGAGATTATGTGAGGGAGATCGAAAGCTCTTATCCTCTATGGCCCGCACTTTGAGAGTTTTTTCACATGACTGGAATCTGGCTTGCCAGTTCAGGACATGATATAGTATATTCACCTCTAGATGGACTTAGAAGGAAATTACAATGAACTTACACGGAACCTGTCATAATCCAGAGCAATTGAAACAGAATATACAGAAAAATGGGCATAACCAGGGATTATCTACAGTGAAAAAAGTCAAAATGATCAGTGGATAGAGAGATGAAGTTGAACACATGTAGAGATCTTGACTTTTGCTTCCAAGCATTGCTTTCTGTCATCTCACAAGCCTCACTATTTATAAGCTGGGCTGCCCATTACAAAAAGCACCAACAGGAAAGTGGGGTCAGACAGGAATATTTAAGATTTGATTATAAATTTAGCTTCCTGTAACTTTGGATCTGCTTTTTTTAACATTTTCTCTTGAGATAACCTCTGCACATGCAGGCTGTCCATCATATGCTCAGCTGAATTGATGGATCTGTGACAGGTTTATTTAAATTTTGCTCTTTGTGCCCATTTTACCTCCCCCCTGCAGTGTGTGTTTCCACCTTGTCCTTTTCTGACAAGCAGGTGCCAAAAAGAGTGACTGCCTAAATGATCACAGTAACAACCAGTGACATTGATTATTCAATGTAACACTGTGAACAGCTTCAAAATTACACTGTTATTTAGGACCAGAGAGCTCACTAAGATAGGAGACTAAACAGCTAAAAACCTATACTGTTATTTAACCACCTCAATACCAGGCACCCCCTTTCTGCCCAAGAATGACACATTTTCTTAGTTTCTGTTATAAAATTTTGCAAATAAGGAATTTTTCTTCATAAATTTGAACCAAAATGTAGACTGCTGCATTTCTTTGGTAAACATAACCCAAATCAGTGTATATTATTTGGACTGTGGTCCAATGGCTATGGTACCAATCATTGAAAATTGATCACACCTGATGTACTGACAGCCTATCTCATTTCTTGAGGCCCTAACATGCCAAAACAGTACAGATATTCCCCAAATGACACCTTTTTGGAAAGTAGACTATTCAAGGTATTTAGTAAAAGGCATGGCAAGTTTTTTGAAGTTGTAATTTTTTCCCACAATTCTTTGGAAAATTAAGATTTTTTTTTTTTTTTTTCACAAAAATGTTATATTAAGATATTTCTCACACACAGCATAGTCATACTTGCAACTACACCCCATAACACATTTTGCTACTCCTCCTGAGTATGGCGATACCACATGTGTGAGACTTTTTCACAGCCTGGCCACATACAGAGGCCCAACATCCAAGGACTACCTTCAGGCATTATCCACTTCAAGACCAGGCCTTCTTCTGATACTTTTTGTAAAAATCTGTATTATTGTTAGAAAATTACTTATAACCCCCAAACATCATACATTTTTGTAGCAGAAGCCCTAGAGAATAAAATGGTGGGTTTTGCAAATTTTTATGTTACACGTTATTTGTACAGCAGTCTTTTAAACACAATTTTAAACACTAACGCATAAATATATTTTAATGAATTTCAATGCACACAGAGACAATTTTGGTAAAATATAAAATATGGTGTTTCGCCGGGTAAATAGATACCAAACATGTCACACTTTAAATTTGCGCATGCTTTGGAAATGGCACCAAACTTCGATATTTAATATTCTCCATAGATGAGGCTTTATAAGCCTTTATTGTTTACCAGTTTAGAGTTACACAGGAGGTCTGGTGCTAGAAATATTGCTCTCACTCTGACATTTGTGGCGATACCTCACATGTGTGGTGCGTTCGCTGTTTACTTGTACAGGACCAACGTGTGCATTTACCTTTTCACACGAGCCGGGTGCGCTTTAAATTCTTTATTTATTTATTTGTGGGGCACTAGTACACTGACGGATGTTTTTGTGCACTTGTACACTTTGACAGATGTTGATCGTCCACTGGCGGACACTGACAGATGTTGATGTTGCAATGAAACAGTTCATTACAACATCAGATGTTGCAATGAAAATAGTTTCCCTACTCATTCACACACAAAAAAGTAGACAATAAATAAAGACGTGTCTTGAAATACATCAAAGCGTAATTTTTGGAAGACTTGTTTGTCCACCACCAAAACATTAAATCTATCGCTTTGGTATTATAAGCCAAACCAATAGGTCCATACCACAAATATAAGTATTCCCAAGTTTGGCTCAGGGTTAAATTTCAGTACCATTAGGGGTAACCCCGAACCACACTCGGGATTACATTGCAGAATCCTGGTACAGCTTACTTACCTTGTCCCCAGAATCCTGCGATGTCCCCCTGCTGTGTCCGCGGGCTGTGTCCTCTGCCCGATGCCTCTGTGTGGCGGGCTCCGTTCCCTGCGAGCAATGGGGGGAAAAGCAAACTTGGGACTTTAATTGGGACGCAAGGGAAAGTTTGTGCCCAAATCCTTAATATCATGAAAAAGAGGGGGGGAGGTTGGGACTTTGAATGAGGTGCGCATGATGCAGCCCAATCACACTCACAGAGGTGCAAACATATGTATGTTTATTAAGGACCAATGATCAACATGGCATAAAAAGTATTGCATGCATTCGACATAAAATAATCACATATAGACAATAAATCTATGTATATACAACCATGGGACATGGGTAGGTACAATTATGCATCTTAATCCCCCAAGCAAGATAAAAGTCATGTCCAGTAAAAAACATCTGAAAATTGGTCAATGTGTGTTTGATGCATCAAAGGTAGGCCTGACGCTGCGTTTCATGGACTTCAATCCACTCTTCAGGAGCCAGATGCATCCAAATTCTATAAAAAATGTATAAAAAGCAATATAGTTTCATGGGTCTAACAAAATCAGCAGAAAAGGGGGAAATTTGGGCATAATGGGCCATGCCAAAAATTACTCACATGATAGCCAAAACTGGGACCGTGCGACAAAACAAAGCCAGGGGTAAGCCATGGAGCCTGGCCCGGGAGCTGAGATAGGGACCTCAACGAGGAACACCTGACCACACACACCAACACCCCGCAGTGGAGGGGACTTCTATAATGTAGGAAATATATAAAATGTATCTATGATGATAAAAGTAACAAAAAACGAGATGATATAAGCTGCGGATATCACCAAGGTGATTGAAAAAAGCACCCGGAAGATTACCTTGAAGAATGCATGTGATGTTTGAAGCCACATAGATAGGAGAGGATCAGGGTGTGCATAGGTTGTATCAGCACCATCTCTGAATACCATGAAGCAGGGAGTGAGATGCAGCCCCAGCATGGAACACCAGCTCCCCCTCAGCGTCACGCAGGCACGACATGGAGCAAAACCTCGGCGAACGCCAGAGAAGCTCACCGCATGTCAGCCCAGCTGATATACTGGACGTCTGTGTGTGCGATGCCCAACCAAGGAAGTCACATGCAGAAAAATAAATATACTGCACTAGTACAATTTACAAAATAAACTTTGATCAAAGTGAACTGTTGTAGAAAAAAATCTTTCGCATAGGCCACTGTTCCTGAATATGATAATGAGAAGCTGTTTAAAGGGAAACTCCAGGGAAAAAAATGTTTCTGTCTTTTGCTGTGTACAAACATGTTACCTCTAATAATGGTTCTCCTAGGTCCAGATCCCTGCTGTTTAAGTAAAAAATCCTAGTTTGATTAATGCTGGAATGTATAACCAGCACTTTACTTCATGGTTTTTAGGGATGGAAGCTATGAGAGCTGTGGTTTTCATACAGTGGAGGGTTCCTGCCATTTACACTCCATTTCCTCTTCCAATGTTTATTCAACAAAACACCCTGCATTCTGTTCACATTATACAAGGCATTCTGAGTGGGCAAGAGGAGAGAAGGGGCAGAAAAATGACAGGATTTATCTCTGTCCATTCACAGAATTCATTGTATTATGCCACGTACACACGAGCGGACTTTACGGCAGACTTGGTCCGGCGGACCGGAGTCCGGCGGATAATTCGATCGTGTGTGGGCTCCAGCGGACTTTTTTTTCCCAAAAGTTCGACGGACCTAGAAATGAAACATGTTTCAAATCTTTCCGACGGACTCAAGTCCAGTCGAAAAGTCCGCTCATCTGTATGCTAGTCCGACGGATAAAAACCGATGCTAGGGCAGCTATTGGCTACTGGCTATGAACTTCCTTGTTTTAGTCTGGTCGTACGTAATCACATACGAATCCATCGGACTTTGGTTGATGGTGTGTAGGCAAGTCCGTTAATTCGGAAAGTCCGTTGGAAAGTCCGTCAAAGTCCGCCAGACCTAGTCCATCGAAAAGTCCGCCCGTGTGTACACGGCATTAGAATACAAAGCCTTTTGTAAATGGACATAAATGATAGGATCCCTTCACTGTATGAGAGCTCCAGCGTATAGCACCGGCTGTACTTTTCAGTATGAATTAAACTAGGATTGGTACCTTAAAAAGCAAGTACCTAAGATATGTAAGATAACCAAAATTAGAGGTAACTTCTTTTTACACAGCAGAAGGCAAAAAACAAGTGCTTTAATAATGGGCAGCTGTTTAAACACTTAAAGGGTTGTTGAAGAGGACATGATGGGTAAAAATATTCCACACATGGAATAGCAATATTCCTTTCAGAAATCTTGCAGTTGTACATGCAGTAAGGTGCACATAAATAGATTAGAAGAGGAGCAGCAAGGCCTAGGAAAATACTTGGGGATGTGGCCAGAAACCCAGGTGATGGGGAGTTGCATGAACTGTTAAGTGTCTTGAAATGAAAGCATAGTAACTTGAGGTTTACACTCAAGTTGAGTAAAGACCAGCGAAGAGACTGGCAGAAAGGACCAGCTAATGTACACTGTAGTCTCATTGGGGTGGAATTATGTTTCAAGCTTCTCTTCAATGCATTTCACGCATGCGCAAAATAATGATGTGCGCATGCATGAAAAAGAGGCTTGAGACGCACACACGTAGGAGCTCCTGAGGTCAGTTGGGATTTCGGGTGGTACACGCGCTGCTTGTCACAGAACGGACGGATCGGACACCACAGATCCTTGAGCTGCATACATGTGAGTGCAATACACAATTGTTATTTTTTTAATTATCCCAAGATAAAAAAGTTATCACACGATCACCTGCCTCTCTGTGGCTCATTGGTGGAGCTGGCTTTCTAAAGACTGTGATTGGGAAAATAGATAAGAGATTGAGTGGATCAAGTCTGGCATACTGATCAAATGGAAAGATTTATTCATATATATCCATGCATGATGGTCACTTGTTGGCCAAATGTTTCTGGTGAGCACAATTTGAATATCTCACTTTGGGTGGAGCACTGTTTCTTTGTCCATTGGAGCACTATAATCTGTATGCTCAACGGTGTTGGAATCATCAAAGTGGACTGTATTCTTTATCTTATATTTTCACAGAACTTTTAAATTTATTTTTTTTTATAATTTGGTTTTGTTATGAGATATCAGCAATTTCCCACATGGACTACATTTTTCATTTTTATTTTTCATATTCTTTCTTCCATTTATGGTATTAGATGCTCATTACTATATTGGATATTCACGGTTTATGCAATTTAGGAATGATATATATTGTTCTATTGGTACTTGGTATTGGTTAGGTAGCGCTCTTTTTTTTACACATTATATATTTACAGCTCTACTTTTTTTTACCAGTATGTGTTCCTCCACCCACCCATAATTAACATAATCAGACCTCAGGTGCCGTGCAGTCAATTTAATTTTCCTGTAGTCTGTAGTTCAATGGGATGTTCCCTTTCACCACCATGGAGCTTGTAAGTGACCTTTTGTATAAAAGTACACCAGTACTTCCAAAGTAAACTCACTCTTAACTTTCCAACCACACAGTCTACACCTGGAACCCAGTAAATAATATGGAGGAGCACATGACAATAGTCCTTCCACTCAATCATGTGGGATGGAAGGTGTAAGATATGTATACTTATATGTAGGTTTACTAAGACCTATGGATGTTCTAATTATCAGAAAGTTGTAACTTGAATAGGAATGTTAGGGTGATGTTACAGCCAATTGAATGGCTGGGGAAAATTGTCAAGCTAAGAGTAGTTATATGCTAAACAGTCTGGTAGTTATTACAGTAAACACATGCTAAATACAGGTTTTCCTTAATAAAGTTAAGAAGTAGCTCTCAAAATGAAAGAATCCAATGTGTTGCTGTATGATTCTGCAGTTTGTGCATCATAATTTCTCTTTTCACCATCTTATTCATTAAGGGCAATAATGTTTTGCTAGTTTGGCTAAACCAATATAAATGTAGAGTGCTGCAATTCTTTGTAGGCTTAGACTTGGTCATCAATTTCTCAGTAGTAATTGCTAATTCTGGTTATATATTAAAATGTACTTGCATCTTCCATTGTGTTTTTGATTAGATTATTGTCGAACAAAGACTAATACATTTAAGCAATCTTTGGATGCTTTACCATAGTATTTTCAGCACTATCAGACAAGATTGTTCAGTAATGATGCTTCATGAAAGAATTGCACTGCTTCATTATAAAAAAAAATTTGACCTTATCTTTAGAATTATATTGTTAGACTTTCTGAAATGGAAAAAATATTAAGTCTGCTGAACTTAATTGCCTTCGATATCAAATTTAAAATTGAGCAAACAGAGAAAAGTAGAGATAAACTTAATGATTTCATGTTGTTAATTAATGTACCAATATTTTGTGCTTTATGCTGGCAGCATGTATTATGTTTTGTATGAGTTTAGTTGGCCAGCTCTTTTGAGGATATTTTATTGCAAACGTTTAGTGGGAAAAATGCTTGTATTTATCTAACTTGATATGGGCGGCACAGTGATGTAGTGGATAGCACTTTCACCTAGCAGTAAAAAGGCTTGCTGGTTTGAATCCCAACCACGACACCACCTGCCTGAAGTTTGCATGGGTCCCTGTTTCCCTGTGCCTGCGTGGGTTTCCTCCAGGTACTCTGGTTTCCTCCCACACTCCAAAAGACATGTTGGTAGGTAAATTGGATCCTGTCTAAATTGGCCTTACTATGTATGAATGTGAGTTAGGGACCTTAGATAGTAAGCTCCTTGAGGGTCAGGAATGATGTGAATGTATAATATAGGTATACCTTTGAACTTCACATTATTGTGTCTGCTGCGATCCTATAAATCTGTTATTTTCATTCTGAGTTGTTTAACCTCATCTTCCAACTCAAAGTGAGAATCAACCATTTCATTGTGAGCACATGTAAATCTACACATTATAGTTTCTACATAGTCCACTCTTTCCCCTATTACATCAATTTCCATTTTAGATTTCTGCATGAAATTTAACATATCATTTGGACTGCACCTCTTAGGGAAATTATCATATCTTTTATTGTAGAATCCAGTATGAGTTGCCCTGCTGTGGGAATTGCATTCAGCTTTTCATCATATGGATTGTTATCTGATATGTAGTTAATATCTTGTGGGGGTTCATTACCTTCAGCAGAAGAAATCCTTCTCTTCTGTCTGAGAGGACTTGTGATTTCAGCTTGTGAATCTAGGTTGTTGTCACACTGCAGCCCACTGTGTGTATTCTCTTCCTCTCCTGAGTCTGCAGCATTATGTCTTGTACTGTAGTGAGGGAAGGAGGAGCCAGCGCCATCTTTGTTCCTCTGTATTCCAGCCAGGCTGAGGAATTCACTTAATTTGCAGGGCCTCTCTCTTGTTTTTTTGTTTAGCCGACATTCTCCGTTTATTCCCGCCGCTTTCTGGAGTCGGGTTATGTCTCTAGGGCTTCTGTGTCGCTTTGATAGTCTTTCAGGGGTGTCCGTGATTACGGAGTTCCCTCACGGTGCAGCCATCTCATTCTGCGGCTAGTCACGCCCCCGACATTACTGAGAATAAAAATTAATCTCAGGTTATACCTAACTGACAGAAAAAGCTCTAATGCATTATGCTCCACTTTGAATATATTGCTAAGCATCCTAGATGACTTTCCATATGATTTCAACATTCATTTTTTACTGTCTTCCACACTTGAGTTGCCCTACACTAGTAATTAAGATTCTGAAGAAAAAATGCTTCTAGAAAAGTCAGAAAATCACAAGCACAGCAGAGCCATCACTCCAGGCAACCTATACAGGTATGAAATGCTGAAAGAAAATATAACAATAGAATAACCTTTACAAGTGACAAAGCGAAAGAAAGAAAAGAAAAACAAGGGAAATGGCTAAACCAAGAGACACTCTGAAACTAAAAAGGAGGGAGCAAAAAGATGAACAGCACAACTGAAAATCTTAACAAGGAAAGTGACAAAACTTCAAATATAGAAAATAAAAAGAATATTGAGGAAAATGTTGAATTTGAGGGTTGGACCAAGAAATTCAGAGATGGTGGAAGAAAAAAATCCAAGCAAAAAATCTAGACATGCTTTAAAAATACAGTAGCAAACATATACCCATTCCAGAACAGGCAAGTTTGGGGATATTCCACAAGAAATGTCTTGAGCATGCTAGCAGGGAGTACCTGAAGGAGAAGAGTGTGGAGGCTTGATGGCAGATAGTATGTGTAGGAGAGAAGTTCAGTGGTTGAGTATGTTTTTTTTTTAATTTATTTACGCTAACAGTTAATTTTTCGGGGCAAACTCTACTCCTTTCTTTTAGTCCAAGCACTACTGAAATTCATCAGTTTAGCAAAATGTAAATATATATGTGAGCCCAATCGGTACATCTCAAATATGCTTTAAAGTGGAACTTTGGGCACGGAAATTCTTAAAAGAAAGTTACCTCTAGGCAGGTGTATCAACTCTGCAGATCACTTCTATTTACTGTGCAGTTCATAAACGTATATATGCCAGTTGTGGGAACCATGCACAGAATACAAGACATTCTGTGCATGTACAAGAAGAGAGGAGGGGTGGATAAATAATAATGATTGCTTCCCTGTATGAGTAGTGGCAGCACTAAAAGTAAAGAACTAACTTTATAATCAGGCATATACAAATTTATAAATTGCAGAGTAAATATAGGTCATCTGCATAGTTAACACATATGCCCAGTGGTAACTGTTATTTAGATTTAAGAAGTTGTGAAGATGTCTGTGCCCTTTACTTTTTGTGTCTTTTATGCTTTACCATGCTAGTGTGCTTTCAATATTTGAAGATGTGAATACAATAATACTGACATAAAGGCCCTTATGCAGGACTGTTAAAGGCCCTTGTGCAGGACGGTTTATTTACTAAAGCTAGAGAGGGCAAAATTAGTCACAGTTCTGCAGAGAAACCAATCAGCTTCTAACCTCAGCTTGTTTAATTAAGCTTTAGCAACAAAACCTGAAAGCTGATTGGTTTCTCTGCAGAATTATGACTAATTTTGCCCTCAATCTATCCTGATGTCCCAATTGTGCTCCTGCATTGTCACTCTGTCAAGCGAGCTTCCCATGGAGATGACAAGTAGGCGTGACACACATTATGTACGCGTGATCTACTGTTGTTGCCATAAGAAAACCCACAATAAGAAATGCCAAGCATACACTGGAATGGCTTATGGCAGGAAATGGATGCAAGATTTACTTTTCAATTACCAAAATGGGATTTTAAGGGCAACCAAAACTTGCAAGAAAGATTCATAAAAAAATCATAAGCTTTATTACAAAGATTAAAAAACAGCCACATATTAGGTGCAGCCACGTTAAGAACCTGTTTACATTATGCATGTCACCATATTATAAAAATTGCATCCATCAGTTAACACAATGTAGTACACCCAGTTAGGTTAACAGATGTAATAGTTGTATTTTTCACAGACAATCTTTCCACTGAGAAAATCCAATGCGTTTCAAATTATATGTGTATAAAATTCTTCATTAGGGAAAATAGTACAACACTATGATAACACATAATAATGTCATTTACAACACATACTACTTTACAAAAAGCATCACCAAATAATAATAATACATCAAATTAACTTTGCAAGGTCGACCTACAGATTTACAAACAATATCTGCCCATCACCCCATCTGAGTGGGTCCACCAGCAAACATCCAAAATTGCTCAACCCGGTCTCCCAAAGCACAACAGAACCAGGTGAAGACACAGTGATATGCTGCCTGTGTTGTAAAAAAAAAAAAAAAATAACATAGTATCCTAGTATGTCTGATCTGATCCCTAATGCCAGGTATCGTAGATAGAGCGCCCCATCAAAAGCCTCCCAGGGAATACTATATCCACTTTGTGGCTGAGTATTTACATAGTATCTGGGCTCTAAGACCTTGAGAGTATACATTAGCCAATAAAATAGAAAAAGTGCTTACAGTACCTGATGTGGTTAAGCTATCTCAAATGTGATAAAGTTAACAGCATTTCAACCTGGAGGTCCTAAGGTGGCATGTTTACCTTGCCATTACTGAAGTTTATATAATCCTATATTTAACTTTAATTGGCAGCAGGTGTCTCAATCCCAGCTCATGGTTGGGTAGCTTGCCTACTCTTTGGTCCCTTGCCTGGCTATGTGGTGTGGTAGAGGTGTGTCATTTATGACATTTGTCAGACAGATTACCAAAACTTTGAACATTAAAACAACATGTTACATACTATAAGTAATGCATGGTTTGGCAGGACAATGAAGGCATCTAACAGCAGATGAATTTCTTTTATTCTTATATTTTTATTAAAGCATAACAATGTACATGTCAAGGTACATAAAAGCGGTACTGGATTTTTGAGTTTAAAGCATTGAGTGACACATCAAATATGAGTAACAATAGGTATAGGTTTGTTTCAGAAGTACAAATATATAAAAGACATAGTTCCAAGTCAATGGGCGTCAAGTCCACATTGAAGAAGTATTTCAAATATTGTAACAACGCAATACTGTAAAGTGTCAAATAGTACCTATGCAAAACGTTTCATCTAATGTATGAGTTTTTGAACCCAGCCTTTCCCTGTCTTCCTCGTCTATTAATCAGTACCTCCATCTCTCACATTAGGACCAATATAGAGGCTCAGCACGTGGTCAGTACGGGGCCAAGCTAGACTTTTACAGAAACAGTTGAGATTTCAAAACAACTTCAGCAATCTATGTCTCTGCAGCACAAAGGACAGCACAGTTTAGTGGTTAGTAATTCTGCCTGGCAACAATATGGTCCTCAGTTTGAATCCAAGACAGGAGATTTCATGTTCTCCCTGTTCTTGCATGAGATTCCTCTGGGTATTCCCAATTCCTTCCATACTCCAAAGACATGTAAGCAGATTAAAGCTGAAGTCAACCCCAAAAATGTTTTTTTTTTTGCTATTTGCACGTTACAACTACAATGAACAATAATGAAGTATGTACAATGTGTGGCTGTTGCTGCATTATGCAATATTCTTGCTTCCACTTACCCCATGCAGTCAGCACTGAATGCCCAGAAATGAACCTTACAGTTTTGACTAAACTTATGAAAATGTCTTGCATTCTTTTCAATGAATTTAAGACATTCTGTGATTGGAAGAGGGGTGGATCTCCCCTCTTCCAATCAGAGAAAGTGTTGTATTTCATTGAATAGGACTAGCTGCAAAGCATAACAGATGAGCTTCAGAGCAAACAGCCTGCTTAATATCTGTATACTCCTGCTGGGACTGTAAGTTTTAGTGCTGTCCACCCCTGACTGTACTGTAATGCCCCGTACACACGGTCGGACTTTGTTCGGACATTCCGACAACTAAATCCTAGGATTTTTTCCGACGGATGTTGGCTCAAACTTGTCTTGCATACACACGGTCACAAAAAGTTGTCGGGAAATCCGATCGTTCTGAACGCTGTGACGTAAAACACGTACGTCGGGACTATAAATGGGGCAGTGGCCAATAGCTTTCATCTCTTTATTTATTCTGAGCATGCGTGTCCGTCGGATTTGTGTACACACGATCGGAATTTCCGACAACGGATTTTGTTGTCGGAAAATTTTATAGCCTGCTCTCAAACTTTGTGTGTCGGAAAATCCGATGGAAAATGTGTGATGGAGCCTACACACGGTCAGATTTTCCGACAACAAGGTCCTATCACACATTTTCCATCGGAAAATCCGACCGTGTGTACAGGGCATAAGACTGACTGTCTAAATTGGTCCTAGAATGTGCAAATACAGTATATGTAAGATAAAGACCTTAAGCGGTAAGCTTCTTGAAGGCAGGGACTGATGTGATTGTACAATATGTAAAGGATTGCATAAATTGTCAGTGCTATATAAATACCTCTAATGCATTCTATTGATTATTTTGAATTGTGAAATTGTGGTTTTCATTAGGGGTAACCTTGGACTATGCAATTGTGCATGCTTTATTTTTATTTTTTAGCTTTGTGACTGTCTTCATTTAGGGCAAATTAGGGCAGTCAGAGCCCAGTGGTATAAAGCTAATTCAGACAGTACCATGATTTCTACTGCAAGGAGTTGAACTCCAGCCAAGCAGAGGAATACACAGCTGAAAAGCATATATGAGCTGTATTACCTGACAAAACATTTACAATTCTATTCAGCCTTTAAAAAAAAATGTCAGAAAATAGTTCACATCTGTTCACCTAGCAGCCCTGTGGAGCAAACCTAATTTATTCACCCACAGTCAATTTCTGGTGGTCATTACACATATCTCAGAGGTGAGGATAGGGATATACGTGGATCAATAAACCACCAACCTTGTCCAAAAACACAGCTCATGCTTCTGTGCCTCAGACCCATACATCATCAGCAAAACAGCAGCCTCTGAGCATGGGCGTCTGCAGAATTTTTTCCGGGGGGGGGGGGGGGGGGCATCATTTTAAGGTCACCCATTCTCCGCCCATTTTTGATAATGTAATGGAAGGGAGGGGCTTAGTCATTATCACATAAAGCGTGATAACCCTCCCCCCTTCCACTGCCACATTTGGGGGGGGGGAGAGTGTACCTGGTTTTGCAGTGGCCAAGATGTGGAAACTGTTGTTAAAGCCTCTACTAGTTTACTGGTGGATGTGGGTGACCTGGTGTCAGTTTCTGCAATAATAATCCACAGTATTGGTGTCAGTTTCTGCAATAATAATCCCCAGTATTGGTGTCAGTTTCTGCAATAATAATCCCCAGCGTTGGAGACAGTTTCTGCAATAATAATCCCCAGCATTGGTGTCAGTTTCTGAAATAATAATCCCCAGCGTTGATGCCAGTTTCTGCAATAATAATCCCCAGAATTGGTGTCTGTTTCTGCAATAATAATCCCCAGAATTGGTGTCAGTTTCTGCAATAATAATCCCCAGCATTGGTGTCAGTTTCTGCAATAATAATCCCCAGCATTGGTGTCAGTTTCTGCAATAATAATCCCCAGCGTTTATGTCAATTTCTGCAATAATAATCCCCAGTATTGGTGTCAGTTTCTGCAATAATAATCCCCAGCATTGGTGTCCGTTTCTGCAATAATAATCCCCAGTATTGGTGTCAGTTTCTGCAATAATAATCCTCAGCATTGGTGTCAGTTTCTGCAATAATAATTCCCAGCGTTGATGTCAGTTTCAGCAATAATAATCCCCTAATGCAGCACAATGGGGTTAATTAACTGCTACTGGACACTAATGCATTAGAGATCATTGGCAGTGTTCATTAACACCTTGTGCTGTGCTCAATTAGTGGCCAGTGTCAGTACATTAACCCCTTCATGCTGCATATTACTGGTAAATGGCTTAATTAACCCCCAATCACAAAACCCATCACAGTACCCAAGACATTAACCAGTCCTGTGCACTGTTAAGCAACATATATTGTAATTCTCCTCTGTCTGCCATTGCTCACTTACCTAATTCCAGCAACATGCACGCTCCCTCGCGATGCCTCCCTCTCTTCCTGTCCTGGCCTCTGAATGACATCATGTCAGAGGCGGGGACTAGAAATGATCTGTGGGGCGGAGTTCACTCCTCCTGACAGAGAAGTGTAGCTGATGTCTACTCAGCTGAGTGTAGGAGCGCAGGGAGCGTTCCAGCACTCGGCACCCCGCTGCAGCTCTGCAAGGGTACCTTAGGTATAACTTGGGTAGTGATCTGTGACTGTGTACTGATGTGCATGTTTATCTGCCATTGGGCACAGTTTAGCCAACACTGCCCGCACTGTCACCTTGCTGATTCCAGGGGGGGCACTTGACCCCCCTTGCCCCCTCTTGCAAACGCCCATGCCTCTGAGACAATCCTCTTATTAATCTCACTCTTCCTTCTTCTATCACTTGTGACTAGGATCCCATTATATCTAATCACCTTCACAAAACTGACAAAAACAACCCCGACTTTATTCTTGCTGGTTCATACTCAGCATTGTGCTGATTTAGGACAAATTGGGGATTACAGTTGGTACAAAGTTATTTTCAGGGCTGGATTTACATCTCAGGAGCATATAGGCAGAGAATTCTGAAGCACACCCCCCACCCCCCGGTAAGACTGACTTTTTAAAAAATAAATGACCCCAAAAGATCTAGTAAATGCAACATTTTTGTAAAAAAAGCACTAAAATGAATTTTAGTGCAACAAAAACTACAAAAAACTACCCGAATTGTTGGTAAAATATAAAGGACGAGGTTGCATCCAGTAAATAGATACCCAACACCATCGGCGGCTGGTCGGTCGGCCCCACACTTGCCCCATCTATGGCGCGGGCAGCCACTGACACACATTCCGCCCCCCTGTGATTGCAGTCAAAAAGGAAGTAGCTGAGACCCCGGGCTGATGTCTTCACACCTGCCACCGTACAGCATACCTCCAGACACTGACTCTAGCTCCACACCTCCCAGGAAACTTCAGGAAGGTGTCCCAGGCCTCCAGGGAGTGCTTGGTACGAATGATATATATAGTCACCCAGCTGGTTAAAGTTATCCAGATCATCCCCCACATCCCTGGCCGGCCGGCTGGACCGCCACTTCTTGGAGCTGCTGCTGCATGTTCTCCTCCTAGTCCTCTGTGCTTCCTCACCATCCCAGCCATTACCGGGCCTGTGTCTGTCCTGCACCCGGACCTCCTCCTAGGCCAATAGGATCGCTTCTCCTTTCGGACAATCAAGAAACCTTTACTCAAGGCCTGTTTCCTGATTGGCCAAGAGGAGAATAAGTGTGCAAAAAGCAAATATTCATTCGCTATTGTCACATTGTCACACAACTGGCTGGGCTCACCCTTTTTTGAAGTCATACACGTCACTTTCCAGGTCACCAATAAGAAGGAGAGGAGAGCAGATGTGTGCCCGCTGTTCTCTCTCCCCTCCATTTGCCAGCACCCACCATGTCGGTCCCGGGCCCGCAGATGGGCAAACAGAGCCCGGAATACATGGCAGGGGTGCACGGTGGTGCCAGTACCGGGGGTGTTTGGAGGCAATCGGCCTCCTGGATTCTTCCATCTGACAGACAGGAGTCTGCTTGTCAGTTTTAATGCAATATTCCGCATGCACACATTCATGGAAATGGCTGTAATAATGCTGGGTGATGTAATGACCACAAGCTGGAAGCCACAGAAAATCTGAATGGAGAAATGTCATCAGCACACCAAGGATTCTTCAGAAGGGTCCAAAGCTTTATTTACAGTCACGCAGTACACATACAGCAATGTTTTGGAGCCACACAAGGCCCCTTCGTCAGGCTCCTCCATCACTTGCCTGATGGTGGGGCCCTGTGTGGCTCCAAAACAATGTCGCCTGTGTGCCATGTGACCATGTAAGTAAAGCTTTGGACCCTTCTGAGGAATCCTTGGTGTGCTGATGACATTTCTCCATTCTGCTTGTCAGTTTTACACACAATCCCAGTGGCTGCAGCCCCTGGATTGTGTGTGAAAGGCCTGCTGTCAGGACTGTATGACATATGACCTGGCATCAAAAGGGTTAAAAAAAAATCATACTGACTGGCGCCCCTCTAGGAAGGGCGTCTGTAGGCACATGCCTAATGTGTCTAGTAGAAAATCTGGCCCTGGTTACGTTGTAGATGCATAATGTATTACCCCACTGGCCTAGAGACATCCTACTACCCCCTGCTTGCACAATGGCAAAGGGAAGTTGGGTTTATACGGTCTGTCTGCTTTCCATTGGTTCCACAGTGTTCAGAGGTCTGAAAATTATAATACACTTTATGTATGCATTTACATGAATTTTTAAATGCCCAGCTAGCTAGTGAGACCAATACCGGTGAATGGCTGTACTACAAAATTAGAACACACAGGTTGCTCTTCAAAGAAAATAATGATATCTCCTTGTTTGGTTAAACATTAGAGCTGCAAGTTGAGAGGAATCCTCTGTATTATGGTATTGATCAGTCAAAGTATCATAATGAATTTCCATTAAAACAAAAACATTTGAAATGAAAAGTGAGCATTACGTTACATGGTGTAGTGAGGTTCCAATATTCATTGCATGCTTTTATTACAGCATGAGCATATGGTAGAAAATTATGTGCAAATCATACCTGGACTTGTAGTTCTTTAACAACTTGCTGACTGCCCAATAGCACTTTTACTGCTACAGGGTGGCAGCTGTGCGCAGTATCACGTATGTATATGTGATCCTGCAGTTCCGCCTGCAGGGGGCATGTGTGCCGCCGGTGGACTGCTGAAGCCGTTCTGCGGGTCCTGGACTTAATGTCCTTCAGCACCCACCAATCATCAGTAAAACACAGAGAACTGAGATATGTAAACAAGGCATATCTCAGATCTAACAGGGGATGATCCTGTGTCTCTGCAAAGCAAGCAGTAGACATCAATCTCTTTCCCTAGTGAAAACAGCACACTGTCTACACAAAAACACTGGCTAGGCACACAGTTAACCCTTTGATCATCCTAGATGTTTAGCCCTTTCCCAGCCAGTGTCATTAGTACAGTGACAGTGCATATTTTTAGCACTGATTGCTGTATTAGTGTCATTGGTTCCCACAAAGTGTCATAGCCCATAGTTTGTAGACGCTATAATGCTCACGTAAACCAATCAGTATACGTTTATTGGGATTTTTGGAACAAAAACAAGTAGCAGAATACATTTATGAAGACATTTTTTTATTAGATGTGTTTTATAGCAGAAAGTAAAAAATATAAGTTTTTTTTTCAAGGTTGTCTATCTTTTTTTGTATTCTTGTTTATAGTCCAAAGGTTAAAACATGCAGTGGTGTTCAAATACCACCAAAAGAAATCTCTATTTATGGGAAAAAAAATTAAATAAACTTTATTTGTGTACAATGTTGCACAACCATGCAATTGTTAGTTAAGGTAACGCCGTGCTGTATCTCAGAAAATGGCCTGGTCATGAAGGGGATAAATCTTCTGGAGGGCAAGTGGTTAATGACTAGGGGATCCACACAGGCCAGTGCTGAAGAATTAAGGGGTCACAACCTTATTGTACATTCTTGTTCTGCACCATAGCAAATAATACAGTTAAATAATATGTAAGTACCAGGCACTCATGCTTGTCTTTTTGTTTTTCTCCTTTTAATGAAGAGAGTTCTTGATATACTGTAAATTTGCCTAATTTGGATGTGTGGGGAAAATCCTGCTTGTGAAAAATACCTGAGATAGTCATTTTATGTTTCAACCATGTCATAGTTTGTCTTCCAGCATTTTTCACATAAATAAAAAATGGACCTATTAAGGTGTTATATTTGCATTATTCAGAAGGAAGTGTCCCACATGTAAGAGATAAATATCTCAGTAAATTCAGTGACAGTCCAGTAGGCAGACTAGTACAGGTGAGTGCAGAATGTAACCTACTTTCCTACAAAAGAGCATTGCAGCATTACAAAAGAATAAAAATACATATATTGAACTCTTTATCTTTATTTGGAAGTACCATTATTAAAGATGTTCTCTTGAAAGACATCAAATGGGGTTATGGGTGCTTCCTCTTTCCCGGTAGTTAAGTATAGAGGCCTAGTTCCTGAATCGTATCTGCTGATGTGTGCAATCTCCATTCATCTTGCTAGCTGACAACTGAGAAAAGGAAGACACTACAGAGATTGAGCTTTCTAACTGCCTTGCAGAGATGTTGCTTTTGTAGCAATGTAGCTTGTGTTGTACTGCAAAGGTAATATCAAAACACAAGTACTTACAAAAGAACTTATAAAGTCAATTGAGTAAACTGCTAAAGTATAGCAACTCTACTAAATAAAAAAAAATCCCTCGTGGATTTTTTTTCTATATGTAATCTAAGTTCTTCATGATTACATTCATCCAAATTTAACAACATCTCTCATGTGTTTCATTGTGCTTGAATGTATGTGAATGAGGTTGTATTGGACACCAAGAGAAGTGCAAAAACCAGTAAACTGTCCGGTTTGCATATTTCCAGACTGGGGTTTATGGCCATTTAGGAAAAAGGTTACTGGCAACTCTGGAGACTTAGCCAGGGGGATTGCCAGATGCACTAGATCTGTGGTCTCCAAACTGCGTCCCTTTGCTTGCCTTTATCCGGCTCTTGGGGCAGCGTTCCTCTTACTGATAAAAGACACTATTCCAACCACTCACACCAATGATGGAGCATAATTCCTCCCACTGATACCAATGATGGGGCAATTTGCTTTCTACCGACACCAGTAATTGGACAATATTTATCCCACTGACACCAATGGGGTACTATTCCTCCCACTGACACTGATTGGGCATTATTCCTCCCACTGACACCAACGTCCTGCCCTCCTCAAGTCTGAAGGACAGTAAACTGGCCCTTTGTTTAGAAAATTTGGAGACCCCTGCATAGATCAATGCTAGAAATAACATTATGAACTGGTAGGAATGCTATGTCCACTCAAATTTAAATGCTATATTTTTCATGTTTCCTTAGAGTGCACCTAAGAGCCCTTTCACACTGAGCCGCCCCAGGCATCGGCAGTTAAACGCCCCGCTAGCAGCCGAAAAAGGGTTAAAACCACCCATAAAGCGCTGCTACAATGGCGCTTTGCCGGCGGTTCGGCGGCACTGCCCATTGATTTCAATGGGCAGGGGCGCTTTAGGAGCGGTGAGTTCACCGCTCCTAATGCGCTCCAAAAAAGCTGCTGGCAGGACTTTTTCTGACGCCCTGCCAGCGCACCGTTCCAGTGTGAAAGCCCTTCGGCTTTCAAACCAGAGTGAATGGAGCCGCTGTTTCAGGGCGCTTTGCAGGCGCTATTTTTAACAATTTAGCGCCTGCAAAGTGCCTCATTGTGAAAGGGGTCTTAAACTGTATGTCCCATTTTAGACAGTGGGGAAGGATTAAAACGGTTGTTAGCTTTGAACTGCATTCTGAGGCTTTTATAGAGGGATTCTTTTGCTGTCATTAGGGATGAGTTCCTGGTTTTGGTTCAGACTGACCTATGCTTGTTTGGGCATTCTTCCAAACGTTGGACTTTCAGACTGTTTACCAGAAGCCTAACATCATTCATAGTAGCATTTTTTCCCTGCTATTATATATGACAGCTTCCGTATTCCACTGTCAAGGTTGTTAAGAAAGAGAGGGGTGCCGACACCCACCATGTTCTTAGCAACCAGTGACATCATCTGGAATAAGTTGTTATTTTCCACGCTATGGTAAAACAGATGTGGCTGCTGCCTACCCCTAAAGCTCCACAGAGTGGAGTTGGTAAGAAACATATAAGGAAAGGGGAGGTAAAATGGTGCCGCCTAAATCTAATAAGTGGTTTTGTTAAAAAAGTTTAAAAAATAAACCGTCTAGTAACGTGTCCTATCTCTTCAAATCATACAAAAATTATTTGTGTTAAATCGTATGAGTTCTCAAAAAAACACATATAAAGTGCTCAGTGTGCTTATTGTGCAAAAAGTGTCCATACAAACTAATTGTCCATAAAAACTGGATTATTCTCCATATAAAAAATATATATATGTAAGAATCCACTGGTGTAAACCAAAAAAGTCACAGCTCAAAAAATAGAATTAAATTCCAATGTGACTTGTGCCTGGATAAACAATATCTCTTGGTGAAAAATTAGGTGAATTCCACATGTGCTCCCCTCTCGGTTCCATACTCACCAGAAAGATGTACCCCTGCAGGGGTAAATGCATTCAAGCAGGGTCGTCTCTGGTCTTTTGTCTGGTGGTATCTCTTCCTCCACGGTGGGTCTGGTCTTTGGGTACACTCACATATGGGTGGATGGAAACAAATGCTCCTCATAGCGTGAATCAATAAAAATGAATTTCATTCAAATCAAAGTTTTCAAAGGTTTAAAATCGCACTTTCAATAGTGCTGCGGGGTCAGTGGTATTTGTATTGTATTGTAATTGTGGTATTTGTACTGACCCTGCAGCACTATTGAAAGTGTGATTTTAAAACTTTGAAAATTTTGATTTGGTTAAATATTCATTTTTATGGATTCACGCTATGAGGAGCATTTCTTTCTATCCACCCATATGTGAGTGTACCCAAAGACCAGACCCATCGTGTAGGAAGAGATATCACCAGACAAGAGACCAGAGATGACCCTGCTTGAATGCGCTTTAACCCTGCAGTGGTACATCTTTCTGGTGAGTGTGGAACAGAGAGGGGAGCACGTGTGGGATTCACCTAATTTTTCACCAAGAGATATTGTTTATCCAGGCACAAGTCACATTGGACTTGTTTTAGATAAATATATATATTAAATTATATTTAATATTATAAATTTATATATATATTTATTCAGAGTATAATCCAGTTTTTATGGACAAATATTTTGTATAGACACTTTTTGCACAATAAGTACACTGAGCACTTTATATGTGAATTATATGTGAATTTTTTGGTTTAGGAAACTTTTTATAAGTTATCAAGGATTGCAAATGTTAGATTGAGCACTCATACGATTTAACACTAATAATGTTTGTGTGATTTGAAGAGATAGGACATGTTATTAAATGGTTTATTTTATTTTTCCAACTTTTCCAACACAACCACTTATTAGATTTAGGCAAAACCATTTTACCTCCACTTTCCTTATATCTTCCTAGTGACATCATCTGATCTCATTCATTTATTGGCCAGGAATTCCCATCTACTGTATGTAAACAAAGTGGCTAGGATAGTTTAAAAAATTACGTGGGGTTCCCCTCCATTTATCACACCAGGTCCTTCAGGTCTGGTATGTTTTTTAAGGGAGAAATCACACAAGAAAATAGCAAGGGGGTACCCCCAAATTCTCTTACCTCATCTGCCTGTGTGTTTTAGATCTAATTACTGTTTAGTTCTCATCTGCAGAACACTAGACTGGTAGACCTGGGAATTGGGGGAAATATAGTTTCTGCAGACCTTACATTAACCTGTGCAGTGCCATGTGCAAGCGTCATGTTTAAAGCATTGTTAAGGGCAATTTTGTTTTTATTGAAATGACAAACATGTTATACTCACCTGCTCTGTGCAATGGTATTGCATAGAGCGACCCCGAACCTCCTCTTCTGGGGTCCCCTTCCGGTGCTTTTGGCTCCTCCTTTTCTGTGTCTTTTCCCATAGAAAGCTCTTGCTATAAAGGCAGACATGCGGGCTCACTCCAGAGCTGGGCTCTGTGTGTCCATAGGCACATACAGTGCAGCTTGGCCCTGCCCTCCACTCGATCCTAACAGGATTTGAATGACAGCAGCAGGAGCTAATGGTTCCCTCTGCTGCCTTTGTGTCTGTGAGGAAAGAGAGAGCAGCTATGCTGCTCTGAGGCACAGTGCTAAGTATTTATCTGGGGGGGGAGCTGATACTTACATTAAGGTAAAAAACCATAAGCCTTTAGAACCACTTTCAGCACAAACAAAAACATTTGACATAGGAATGTGAAGATTTACTCTTCTATAGGCTGTGTAGAGGGCAACAAATAACACCATCAAACTACAAAAGCAATGCAGATTTTATGCAGTTAAAAAACACAAGGTGCATGTAGGAAGGTTTATAATGCTGTCAAGAGCTCACACCCATGGTGGCTAGTTGACTGGGGCATGGACCTTGACTTGGGTAGGGGGGAAAGAGGGGGAGTTTTCTTATATATAAGACTGGCTGTTAGACATGTGCATTAGTTTTTGTCCGAATGCATTTTCGTCCGAACGGTTGGGACATCAAGTAGGGAAGTTTTCTTTGGAGCATTTGGGACCTTGCTTCAGCCAGGAAGGATGTAGTGGGTTCGCTGGTGGTGGACGTTTCATGGAAGCGGGTGTGCTTTTGCTCTGCATTGGTGATGACGGATCTTGAGAGATCAGGCCCAAATGTAGTAACAGACATTCTCCTTCAGTAAGGGTAGAAAAGCCATAGTTTTTATTTTTATATGCAAAGTTGAGGTGCAGGGGAAAAGACCATAGGTAAGATATTTCTTTCTCAATTAAGCACTGTATCAACGGTTTGAGTGAGCGCCTTTTCTGAACCGTATATGGAGATAAGTCCACGAAAATTTGAATCCTGTGGCCTAGCAACTTGAGATCATCCGAGCCCCTGTATCTCCTCATCACTTCCTCTTTAACTGAGTAAAAATTAGGTTTCACGATTATATCGCGAGGTAGTCCATCTAAACGAGGGGGCTGCAGGGCCCTGTGTGCTCTGTCAATCTCCAGACGATGATCTGAAATGTCAGGGATAAGGCCTCTGAGCTGGCTTTTGACTGCAGCATGAGTGTCCTTTTCAGTCTCTGGGAGACCTCTAATACGGAAATTGCACCTTCTCGATCTATTTTCAAGATCGTCGATTTTAGAGAAGGCGGTTTCAAGTTGGTCCTGCAAGTCCTGTATTCTGGCTGAATTCTGGTTGATGCGAGAGGCTGCTTGGTCAGCTTTCTGCTCAGTGGAATCAATCCTTTGCCCCAGTCGCTGCAAATCAGCATGTATGGAGGAAGTTATTTGTAAAGCGTTCTGGGCCAGGCTTTTAGATAGTAGATGGGTAAAAGCCTCCATCATGGAGGGGAAGTCCGTGGGTGTAGGGATGTTTGCAGATAATTCTGTCACTGCTAATAGCATTCCTGTATGTGGGTCCGTCATAGGGGTAGAGGGGAAGCCAGCACCCATCTCAGCAAAGATTCTGTGGATGAGGGAGAAGTGATCTGGGGCAGTGGGGGAAAGTCCATACCTGGCGAGGAGGGGATCTGATTGTCCTGATCCGCTATGGATTCCTCTGTTCCTCCTGTATTGATGAGGGAGCCTTGTGGGGCCGCCGCCATCTTGGCATAACTAACTGGAGCTGCCGCCGCAGACATCTGGTCTGTGAGGCTCCTCCGGACTTGCACCATTATGGTGTCTACGTTCCTGGGGGTTTCCCCCACCTGAATATCCCTTTGATGAGCCTGAGGGTCCGCTCTAGCTGCTGTGGTGGCGATCGTAGGGTAGCGGTGGAGCGGAGCTCCAGCAGCCGGTGGCCATCTTAGCCGCTGCCGCGCATGCACCTACGAATGCAATTTTTAATGAAAAACGAAATAAATAAAAATGAATTTCGGGAGTAACTAAATAAATGTATTTTTCGGACGAAAACGGAATTCCGAAACAAAATATTTCAGTGTGCACATGTCTAATGGCTGTAATACACTTTTTACAGCCCACACTACCTCTGGCTACCACTAAAGGGAGACCACTCCAATCCAGCTGGCTGAACCACACACAGGCGGATACAAATATTACATACAATCTGGTGCACGCTAAGCCTTGGGGAGCAGTCTAGCAATTAGCACACACTACCAGAATTCCTCCAGCTATCCTATGAGCTAGAATCCCAGTGTTAATCACTCTTCCCACTGTCCTAACACCGACACCAGACACAGAACAAACGGTAGCTTACCTCTGCGCTAAATAAGCCTGGATTTAACATACTGCCCGTGACTTCAAAGTTGCGTGACTTCCACACGACTTTCAAGTGGGACCCCAGCACGACTTCTGTATGACTTGCATGCGACTTCTTTAACAGAAGTCAATGCAAGTCGTGCCAAATTCGGACCAAAAGTACTGCAGGAACCTTTTTTCTAAGTTTGAGCGACTTGAGTTAGAACAGTTCCATTGCACAGAATGGGGTCCGACTGGGGCCCGACTTCTGATGCGGCAAGTGCTCCAAGGTCAGAAGTGATTGTTGCATCAGTGTGAACCGGCCTTAAATGAAACAGTCTCTCCAGGGATATGAACCCCAGCTTAGCACACAGAAGTCACCTATTGATTATATAATTTAATATCCTGAAAGTGGGCAGTGCATAAAATATATAAAAAGAAAAATAATTACAAAAAATTTAAAAAAAGACAAAAAGGACAGATTTGGCTATTCAGTATGAAAATAAAAGGGAATGAAAACAAAAACAAACTTTACAAAGGTTTATCCTGTGACAGGAGCTTGTCAGAAGCGTGTAACATTCCCCAGTTGGACTGGCTCCGTGGGAATCACCCTGTCCATATCCCATGCTCCTCAATTTATTAAAATGTTGATCTGGGCTGGACTTTAGCCCTTGGACAATCAACCCTGGGGGGTGTTCCCTTACCTTTCCACAGGACAGTTTTGTGTTCTGAAGTGACCAGGATCAAATGGGTCATAAATAGCATTGACGGCTGGGTTGGGGATATGATTTCCAACATCAGCACGTCTCTCAGACAAGCCTGCTGGGCTGATGCAATCAGGCACTGTGACAGACTCACCCGGGATAGAGGCTTTTGGAGGGGACTGAATGTGAGCCTCTTGCCTACAGATTATGGGCCCTGGCATTTGGGGTACCCTTGAGGTGTTGTTACTTTGGCTTCGGGCCCTTGTCCCCCAGGACACACAGACTCTGGGGACCCTGTATTTGCCATAGTAGCAATAGTGACTGAGTCATACTGTTGAGACTCATACTGTGAGAAGATGCTAATGTCATCAACTCCACTCACCTGTCTGATGTCAGCTATAATGTGTTTAATGTAAATAAGTTTAGTCTGGCTTACCACAGGTTCTAAGGGTATTCAGCTCATTGTTGTTTGTTCTAATTAACCCTGTGTTGATGTTTATGGTAATGTGTGTTAATTGAATGAGCTGATCACATTAGCCACCAGGACTGACTAGGAGACGAACAGTCTAGGCTGAGGAGGGGGGAGATTGTTGTTTGTATTGTTAATTGTAATTAGCTCCTGCTATTGTGTTTATACTACTGTGTGAAGCTCGGTGCCCACAAGTCTGTGTCCTACAGGTCATGTCTGAGTCATCTGGTCTGGGTAAATGATTAGTTAATTAGCTCATGTTAATTAGGTTAGGTTTTAGTCATTCTGCTGTGTATATATTTGTGTGAGATCTCAAATAAAAAGTCAGTCCATGTTAGCAACAAGCGTTGCCTTGTTTTGTGCTCAGAGAGGTTGGAATATCTGATATCTGTATACAGACTGGGAGGAAGTGGTATATGCGGAAGCACTCAAGCAGGGTGTGGGACGTTCCGTGACATTGGTGGCAAGCAGCGGGAAAGCTTCCTGCAATCTGGGAAATCTAAACCTCCACCTGGATCCAAGAACAGGATAGCAGACTTCAGTCACCCCAGCGGAGATATGGATTTGGCATCAGAGTTCCCGGGGGTGCTGCTGCGGATCATCCTTTCAACATACACCAGGACTGTGTCTGAGGATGAATACCTGGAGCTCAGGCAGCAAATTTGGGTGGAGCTCTGGATTGAAGCCCTCCAGCTCGCTGGTATAAAACAGGGCAAGTGCTTTCCAACCCAAGAGCAACGGGCCAGTGACCAACGGGCATTGCGGATGGCATTCCTGGGAGAGCGGCCCCAATGGGTGACTGAGTTGGACAGGCTGGTCCAGCAGGAGATAGAGCTGGACAATAGTTAACGGGCTCTGCAATGGCACGCAGAGGAGGGATATTTAGGGGAGACAACAGAATGCTCTCCAGAGGTATATGACTTTGGCAGCCCTGGATTGCTGTGGGAGAGCCTTACAGATTGTTTTGTGTTTGGCGATGAAGGGTTTCCTACCCTTGAGGACCTGCGAGATTATAGAGAGGCTATGCTTGGTCTTGCAGGGGTTTCAGAGCTTAAACCTGATCTGGACTATTTGCTAAGGAAGGAACAGCATCTGGAAAGGGCATATAGGAAACTGCTAGAACACGTTCAGCAGCATGCCAGAGAATCGGCAGTGGAAAATCTGGAGATTGCCATCCTTAAAGCTGAAGTGCTGACAACAGGGCAGAGCTCTGCTAACCTCTGCCCAGCACTGATAACATCTTCTGGGTTCCATGGACAGGAGATGGTGAACCTATATCCCCAGACATCAATTCCAGAGACTGGGGATTTAATAGACGTTTCTGTAGAGGAGGAACCACCTAGCAAACCCCCAACAGAAGTGCTGGCAACCGGACAGAGGGTCCAAGACCTCTGGCCCACACCTGTGGCAGTTTTGGAGGCTCAGGGTGAGAAGGTGGCAATCACTTCCCAGCAGCAGCTACAGGGGGAGAAGGGAGAGGAGGTGTGTGTTGTCCCTCCCCAACAGTTGGCCAGGGTGGAGGAAGCGGACTTTCCCCCCCAGCAAAGATCCGTGCACCTGGGAGACAGTACCATCGACATGTCATCCCAGCAGCCAGATGAGGGAATGGAAAAGGAAGCAATCGGCTCACCTCCCCAGTGGCAGCTACACAGTTTGGGAGTGGAGGAAGCCAGCCTCCTGCCCCAACGGTTAGCCGGAGCGGAGGATGCGGAGTCCCCAGCAGAAGTGCTGGCAACAGGGCAGAGTGCTACCAACCTCTGCCCAGCACCGGCAACAACTGTGGAGTTCCAGGGAGCCGGGGCAGTCGGCCCCTCTCTCCAGCGACAAGCTGATGTAGTGGAGATGCTACTCCCAGCTGAATCGCTGGCAACAGGGCAGAGCACTGCTGGCCTCTGCCTAGCGCCTACAGTTTCTTCTCAGCTTCAGGGAACTAGGACAGTGGGCCCCTCTGCCCAGCAACAGGCCAAGCCATGGAATGGTAAACACCACCCAGATGAAGCGCTGACAGACGGACAGAGAGTCAATGACCTCTGCCTCACACCTACTGAGGTCAACTATTCCTTGCAGCCAAGAAAGGAGATCATGCGGACAGACTTTGTGAGTTCACTCTGCCTGACTAAAGCATGTTAAGACCAGGTGGAGGTCTGGAACCTTGTTAGTCAACTTTTGATGGGGGAGAAATGTGACAGAATCACCCGGGATAGAGGCTTTTGGAGGGAACTGAATGTGAGCCTCTTGCCTACAGATTATGGGCCCTGGCATTTGGGGTACCCTTGAGGGGTTGTTACTTTTGCTTCGGGTCCTTGTCCCCTAGGACACACAGACTCTGGAGACCCTGTATTTGCCATAGTAGCAATAGTGACTGAGTCATACTGTTGGGACTCATACTGTGAGAAGATGCTAATGTCATCAACTTCACTCACCTGTCTGATATAATGTTTTTAATGTAAATGAGTTTAGTCTGGCTTACCACAGGTTCTAAGGGTATTCAACTCATTGTTGTTTGTTCTAATTAACCCTGTGTTGATGTTTATGGTAATGTGTGTTAATTGAATGAGCTGATCACATTAGCCACCAGGACTGGCTAGGAGACGAACAGTCTAGGCTGAGGAGGGGGGAGATTGTTGTTTGTATTGTTATTTGTAATTAGCTCCTGCTATTGTGTTTATACTACTGTGTGAAGCTCGGCGCCCACAAGTCTGTGTCCTACAGGTCATAAAAAGTCAGTCCATGTTAGCAACAAGCAAGTGTCGCCTTGTTTTGTGTTCAGAGAGGTTGGAATACCTGATAGCTGTATACAGACTGGGAGGAAGTGGTATATGACGGAAGCACTCAAGCGGGGTGTGGGACGTTCCGTGACAGGCACCATATAACATTTTTGGAGTTTTCTCTGGGATTCTAGCTGCACTACAACTACAATACTATATGTGCACACATACTCTCATACTCTCTGCAACTAATATTTTACTTTTTATGAGAGATAAAAATAGATTTCTCTGATCTGGGCATACATCAATGGTTGGCAGATATTTCAGGGCCTTCTTACTGTCCCTTGCTGGGCTTGTAGATGGAATTTCTAGGACTTTTCTTTGAGGTTCAGGAAGGTGACAACTCTATAGTATGTGTACCTGGATTGGATAATTTTATTGGCATCTAAGTGTCAACTCTACTCTAGAAGCTCTCTTTGTCGTTTCAAATGCTAATTAAAGAACATGTCTATGACTGATTACTGATTAAGGGAATATTATATGATTAATACCGCAGAAACAAATTACATTGATAATCATATACTTACTGTATATAGATCACGTGTAGTAAAGAGGTGCGGGGGATGAGTGTGAGATAATTATAACCCCACAAAGGTACTATCCCATAAAGAACATATACCAAACTAGAACAAAATTGAGCGGGACTTTACATGTCCCTTGTAGGGTATAATAAATACACAAATCAAGGAGAATTAAAAGAAAAATTAAGCAAACTGTTATTCTACACATACAAGTAGTTAGGTTAAAAAAGTTAGAGACAAAACTGGTTAAAATCACAGTTATGCCCCGTACACACGGTCGGACATTGATCGGACATTCCGACAACAAAATCCATGGATTTTTTCCGACGGATGTTGGCTCAAACTTGTCTTGCATAGACACGGTCACACAAAGTTGTCGGAAAATCCGATCATTCTGAATGCGGTGACGTAAAACACGTACGTCGGGACTATAAACAGGGCAGTAGCCAATAGCTTTCATCTCTTTATTTATTCTGAGCATGAGTGGCACTTTGTGCGTTGGATTTGTGTACACACGATCGGAAATTCCCACAACGGTTTTTGTTGTCGGAAAATTTTATAGCCTGCTCTCAAACTTTGTGTGTCAGAAAATCCGATGGAAAATGTGTGATGGAGCCTACACACGGTCGGAATTTCGGAAAACAAGGTCCTATCACACATTTTCCTTCGGAAAATCTGACCGTGTGTACGGGGCATAACAATTAGGTTGTCCAGGGTGTTGTTGTCCTGGCTGAGGAATCTGAGAAATTGGACGATAACTTTTTTAACCTAACTACTTGTATGTGCAGAATAAAATTTTGCTTACTTTTTCTTTTAAATCTCCTTGATTTGTGTATTTATTAAACCCTACAAGGTACATGCAAAGTCCCACTCAGTTTTCTTCTAGTTTGGTATATGTATATCGATCACGTCACATCTCAGCTATAGGCAAAAGAACCCTACTTTTACATTTGTGTTACAAATACCTTTAAAAAAAGCACATATCTACATTTTAAACCAATAAAAAAAAAGACTGCATAAATTAACTTGGCAATAAATGGCATTTGTGCTTGGTTTTTATTTACTTGGTGTGCTACCTGTGATCTCTTGGAAGTGGCAGTCCATAAGAATCCACTGGCCTCCATATTGGCCTCACTTCTGTACTTCCTTCACTTACTATAGAATGGCAATTTAAGAGAAATATTAAGGACTGCAAATTGTCAACGAAATAAGATAATAACAATCATAGTTTTACAATGAATAATAGCTTTGTTTTGTAATACCAATTTTATATAAAGATTACATATTTTATGTTAGCTCTCTTAGTGTCTGTAATAAAGCTTCAAAGCAGACTGAACTGTATTTTTATTTAAGCTGTTTCATTCTGGTTCTTCTTTTCCAAATGGATTGAGAGAGTGGAAAAAGGGTTTAACATTTAATGCACTATTGATCCATAATATGTCAGAAGCTGCAACAAAATACATAACACACACTCAAGAAGCTGAAGCACAAGTGTGAAAGGGGGTTTCTGTTAAAGTGAATAGAACAATAAGCCATGATAGTTAATTGAATCGAGGCATCTATGACTCTCACAAAAGTATTTTCAGAATCTATATCAATCTGTGGTAAAGTATGCCGGATTTAACTGTGTAATCCTTCCTCAAGCTTTAGGTAATGCCAGCAAAAAGGAAGAACAGAGACAACGAACCCATGTCTTTAGAGTTTTGCATGTACTGTACTGTATGCAATCAGCCTTTTTTTGTTTTTTTTGAGAAATTCCCAATTTAAATAAATCTGTAGTTGCATTTGAAATTGTAATTCAATTTAATAACATACACATTACTTTATTTACAGAAAGAATGAGCAAAAATTTGAAAACTGTTTTGACATATATTATTAACTGCAAGGGACATATTTCTAATGGAGTCAATCTGACATTTATCAAACATTCTATGAAGATAAATCTTCCAGGTCTATGTGTCTTAAACAATAGTGATCGATTCAGAGAATATTTGGTGAAAGTTGCATTCACTGTTTTATAAATAGACCCCCTACTACGTATATGTCCAAAGTGTGAACCTTTAATCACAAGCTAATGGTTGCAGGAGCAGCCGACAGCTTGTGTGGGTTATGTGTAGGTGGCTCCCGGCGATGCCTCCCTGCCGCCAGCGCCCCCCTCCTCCTGTGGATCCCGGGCTCTTCAGCTTCTACCGGAGCTCGGGAACACAACCACCGGCTAGGGGAGGGAGAGCACTGTGAGACCGAGGCAAATCCATGCCTCCATCTCACATGCAAACAATGAAAATGGAAGTGATGACACACACATTTCCTGGCAAGTACAGCCAGGGAATACATCTAACCAAGCCAATCTGTGCTTGGTTAGATGGTGTGAAGGGCAGGGGAGACAATGGGGTCTATTACACCCCTAATGTCTCCATAAAGAGAACCTGTCATCTGCCCAATGCTATCACATAGGGGTTTATCCCTTGTGATAGCGATCAAGTAAAAAAAAAATTAAAAAAATTAAAGAAAAACGTTTAAAAAAATAAAATTGTAATAAAATTTATATATATATATATATATATATATATATATATATATATATATATATATATATATATATATATATATATATATATATATTGCTGTTGCCCTGCACACCTGCTCAAACTCAAGCCTAGGGTGTACGCACGCATGTAAACCACGGTCGCACCACACGTGTGACCGCGAATTTCAGAGTGAGAACAATAATTCTAGCAAAAGTGCTCCTAGTTAACTCTAAACTGATGAGCTGTAAAGGCTTTTAAAGCTTCACCTATGGAGATTGTTTAGCACCATAGTTTTTGGAAATATGGTGGACGTGGGCAATTTTAAGACATGGAATGTTTGGTATCTGTTTGCTCGATGCAACCTCATATTTTATATTTAAACCAAAAATGGGTATTACCCTGTTTCCCCTAAAATAAGACCTAGCGTGATTGTCGGTGATGGCTGCAATAAAAGCCCTACCCCCCAAATAAGCCCTAGTTAAAGTCCTTGTAGGTCTTATTTTCAGGGTAGGGCTTATTTTCGGGGGAAACAGGGTAGGGCTTATATTGCAGCCATCACTGACAATCACGCTAGGTCTTATTTTCGGGGAAACAGGGTATATTTTGTGTTGTTGCACTAAAATTCATTTTATTATAATTTTTCCAGAAAATTTGCGTTTAATAAACAATTGCACAAATATTATGTGACATAAAAATGTAAAAATGATCACCTTTTTACTCTATAGGGCCTTTGCTTTCACAAAATATATAATGTTCTGGGGGTTTAAGTCATTTTATTGCCAAAATGTAAGATTTTTACATTTATGTGAAAAATAAAAAAATTGCTCTGGAGCTGAACTGGTTATATATATTTTGCAGCTTATAATTTTTTAGATGTGATGGCTGCATTCATTCTCTTTTTAGGCTTCCTTTATTTTATTTCCATCTAGTGATCCAGCTAGTAAGTCTGTTGTTTTTCAACAGAAAAGCTTTCACGCAGTTACATTAATAAGACAGACCATTTAACACTGAAAGGGGTTCCTAAAACGATCAGCTTTTATTTATCTGTGTAAAAACTTTATTCCAAAAAAGGAAAAAAACTGTTTGCTGTAACTGATTGAAAAGTATTAGCTGGAGTCAAGCTTCAATTTGTTACTGTATTTGAACCTGCTAGTACTTCTAACCCCCCCCCCCCCCCCCCGGGACTGACAATGCTGCTGTCCAAATCTATCTCCTGTGCTCAGTCATCCAGGGTGGTGTCTGTATAATATAGGAAGTATGTTACCAGATCATCAGGTGAAAGCAGAGCGAAAAAAGTAAAACCAATACATCCACCACATCTAATGATTGGTAAGCTGGTAAACTGCAATATATTAAAGGAGTTGTAAAGGCAGAAGTTTTTTCTAGTAGATATCCCGGGTATGATGAAGTTTGAAACACAAAATCATAAATTATAATATAATAAATAAATTTAAATAATTAAATAAAATAATAATATAATAATAATAAAATAAATTTCCCCACGATTCACTATCGCTCAATTCTGTAAGTGTTCTAATTTACTATCACTGTTTTCCAGCTGGTCTAAAGCCACTTTTGACGTAAAGGGACACTTTTTGGTTGCTATGGACAATCTCCAGTTTCCAGGCAGAAAGAACAGTATATATAATATAAAACTGCATGCAGGGAATTGGACAAAGCATTGGGGACAAAAGGGAGGTGAAATGATTTCATACAGTACTGTAATCTGTAAGATTACAGTACTGTATGTGTTATGATTTTTAATTTTTTTTTAATTTGCCGCCAGGCTCCGCCCCTGTGTGTCGCCACGCTTGCAGGGAATGGAGCCTGGCACAGAGAGGCTTTGGGCACAGGACAGAGCCCGCAGACACCGCGGGGGGACATCGCAGGATCCTGGGGACAAGGTAAGCATACCACACCAGGATCCTGAGATGTAATCCCAAGTGTGGCTCGGGGTTATTGCTAATGGTGCTGAAATTTAACTTTTTTTAAATGATGTAAAAAAAAAAATGTATTGCTTTTTTGTGTAAATATGAGATCTGAGGTCTTTTTGACCCCAGATCTCATATTTAAGAGGTCCTGTCATGCTTTTTTTCTATTACAAGGGATGTTTACATTCCTTGTAATAGGAATAAAAGTGACACTTTTTTTTAAAAAAGAAAGGTGTAAAAAAATAAAATAAAAGGTAAAATAAATAAAAAAATAAAAATAAAATGTAAACGCACCCTGTCCCGCCGAGCTCACTTGTAGAAGCGAACGCATACATGAGCAGCGCCCGCATATGAAAACGGTGTTCAAACCACACATGTGAGGTATCACTGCAATCGTTAGAGTGAGATCAATAATTCTAGCCCTAGACCTTCTCTGTAACTGAAAACATGCAACCTGTAGAATTTTTTAAATGTCGCCTATGGAGGCTTTTAAGGGTAAAAGTTTGTAACCATTCCACGAGCGGGTGCAATTTTAAAGCGTGACATGTTGAGTATCAATTTACTCGGCGTAACATTATGTTTCACAATATAAAAAAAATTGGGCTAACTTTACTGTTGTCTTATTTTTTAATGAAAAAGTGTATTTTTTCCCAAAAAAGTGCGCTTGTAAGACCGCTGCACAAATACAGTGTGACAAAGTATTGCAATGACCGCCATTTTATTTTCTAGGGTGTTCAAAAAATTATATATAATGTTTGGGGGTTCTAAGTAATTTTCTAGCAAAAAAAAACTGTTTTTAACACCAAATCTCAGAAAGAGGCTCGGTCATAAGTGGTTACGCTTTTGGTTTTGGGTTTATTATCGCTTTAATGTGTTGGGATTTTTTTGTTGAATCTGAGAGACACTTTTCAAATAAAGAACAAGACAGGGCTCATATAGCATTAAGCCAGCTTTAGGGCATTTTTTTTGTTTTTCTAGAACCACCTATCAGCTTCCATAGTAAAGATTTCAATTGTTATTTTACTGAATGAATGAATGAATGAATGATTTGTAAAGTGCTGCAAATGCGAACTGAATTGCCTCAAGGCGCTACTGAGCTTTTCTGATTCTGATTAGTGGGCAAATAAAGATAAAATAATGATGGTTCTTAATTTTGATACAAGGTGCCCAGTAGGCTGAGAATGCTGTAATTCCCAAACTGGGACTGTAGGTATGGTTACCCATTGTTTGCAAATCTACACATATTATCTCTCATATTTTTTTACCCACAGGTTACAGTAAGGTGTACACATTTTATGTCGGAAGTACTTGTACATTTGTTGTTAAATCTGCCCTATTGAGGTCTTACTGACCTCCAATGTTACAGACTTGAGATCTACCATCACCAGTGCTGTTTTTTGGAATTTGAACTAAAAAGAAAATGACAAATTTAATTTCAAATCTTTGAAGTATCACACTCCAGATATATAGATAACATGCCAGGAAGTGCACTTTTTAAGTTCAGGTCAGCTTTACAAAGGAACTACATTCTTGTTTAAACACCTTTAAAACTCAGCAGCTACAAATACTATAGCTTTTAACTTTAAAACCAAAAAACTTACCAGCCCATGGAGTTAGGCGCTCTCCACCCCACAGTTGATTCTTCAAAGGACTTCTGCTGTCCAGTACCACTATCCTGGAATTTGGAGCTGGCTGTGACTTCCTGATGTCTGACAGCCAGCTCCTCACTGCACATGCGTGAGGCACACCAGTTCTGTGGGACTGCTAAGTGGACATTATTCTTGCCTTGCTTTCTCAAAATGGCTCATTTTATTCTGACCTGCCAGTTTCCTGCTGAATAACATTTTTAGTCACAAAAATTTTATGAAGTGCTGCTGTGTTGTTTCTCTAGACTCCATGGTGCTGTGGAAATCCTTTGGCATGCATTCATGTGTTTATATGTAAAACAAAGATTGTAAAGGAATAGTGAAAACACAGACATAAAATAATATGCTTAAAAAGTAAAACTAACTTAATACCATTATAGTTCTTATTTAATTACTTGGTTAGTGACCACCCTGAAAAAGCATGTGCAGGTCACATGTGGGGACACTGGTTATGCACATGCAGTGACTAGCTAGATTAATAAAGAAAATAAACCTGGAATTTTCACTTTCAAAAAACAATATACAGTACAACAACAGCTCCTGTATTTCTTACAAAACAGGTAACCAGTCAGCTATCACCATTGGGTGAAGTATAGTACCGTATTTTGCTGTTGAACAGGTGTATTACTTAAAATGAAGTCACATAAACTACTAATTATCACCTGGTCTATTACAGTTAAGAAAGCGCTTAATTTTCCTTAAATAAAGTGGTTTGTTCAAACTACTTTAGGACAATGCAATTATTGTTACAATAGGAATGAAACACTTTCTTCAGTGAAAGAAATGCTTTTAAATGGGCACAAACTTAGCATTCTAATAGTTTCCATAAATATTACATGCCGTTTTGTAAGCTCCCTGTGAACAAACAGTGTAACTAAAAAATTACATCAAATCTACATTCTTCCTAAAACACTACCTGCCCTTGGTTGTTCCTATTTTTAGCAGTGGAAAGAAACACAAATTATTTATATTTAGTTACTTATTTAAAAAAAAAAATATATGAGTCTTCATATAAATATATATAGATTAAAGTGCCCAGAACACTTGAAAATTCAGGCGATTGATTTAAACACTGGAACTATATTGCCCAATTGTGACTCTATTATATGCTAAGGGTGGCTTCACACTGCTATATGCTAAGGGTGGCTTCACACTGCCTCCGGGTGATCTGCACTTTCCAGTAGACTTCTATGATGTCCCATGGTTTTGGTGCAGTTTCAGAAAGTGCACCAAACATGCAGCATTCAGGAGTTTTGGTGCACTTTCTAAAACCACACCAAAACTGCAGGACTTCATAGAAGTCTATGGGAATGTGCAGCTAACCGCATGTAAACCACATGTAAACCTGGGGTTAGCAAAAAGCTCAGCGGTGCAACATGAAGTTGTCCTTGGAGTTAGATTTGAGCAATCTAAATGTTCCACTTCCTCACCTCTACAAAGACCAGACAATTTCTCAATTGAGTATTGACGGTCTATTGTTTAATATCATTAACAGAAGCTAAACTAAGTTCTATTTCCCAGTGAGAACACCTTACATAACTCTTTACCTTACTCCTTTCTCTGCTAACTTCTCTCCTCTTTACATTTAGTACATATAAACCTACCAATGTGCATTAAGTGACAGGGGGGAAGCCTGTTTCGGCAGTTAAAGAATCCTTGAATAATCAGATTAGGCATCCCAAGAAAAGAGACAGGTAGATGTGGCCTACGAATGAGAGCAGTCTATACTCAGACATAGCTCCTGTGTGGGACCAGTGAAGCAAGGGCAGTGTGTGTCTGTGGACACATTTACATTGCATGTCCAGGCCTTTTTGACCCCAATGGACATGCACCTTAACCAGACCAACACTTGATGAGAGTGAGACTCTGAGACTTTTTCAGTGACGAAGGCAGTCTCTGTGTGAACAGACCTGTAAGTTTGAACTGAGAAAGCATTGATCTGTATGTGATCAGAGTAATGGTCTAGTCTATACGCTAACAGAATCAGTTCAGCAGATAGGTTGGGGCTAAAAGCAAACAGAACTGTACAAAAAAGACTTTAAAACATTTACTGTTCTGTAGCATCCCCTGTGTGGGAAGACTTTCTATGAATGTGTTCATTAAAAAATTTGGCTTGAAGACCTCAGATGAATTCTGGAATATGGACTAACAAGCTTACTATTTGAAACGTCCCTTGATCCTATTTCAATCTCTGCAGAAGTTGGTTAATAACATTGGTTGAAATTGCTCAGGAACCCACTGCTCCAAACCACAACAGTTTCCCTTTCACTGTGAGCACACCGGGGACAAGTCTCAGAAGCCTGGACATATTCTCTGTGAATACAACACTCAGAAAAAAAAGCTGCACACTGATGAACTCTCCATCTTTAGTGGATTTATTTATCCATACAATCCATGCTGCAAGCCCTCACCCTTCTCTGATGCATTTTACCCTCATGGGCATAAGCATAATCACTGTGATTAAGTCCATAAGGGTGAAATGCATCAGCAGGGTGGCCTCCAGGTGGGAACTTGCAGCATGGATTGTATGGCTAAATACATTCATTGCAGTTGGTCAGATTATTGGTGTGTGGCTTTTCTTTCTCAGTGTTGTTCTGCTCATTATGAAGCTTACTAGAAATATTGTTGGAGGTAGCAGAGGCTATCAAAGCTCAGCAATAAAAAAGTGTTTGCAACTTTACATACCAAACAAAGATGTCAAATGCAAGAATAATATATGTTAACTTGAGTCATTTGGTAACTTCTGATAATATATCATCAAACACTTGAAACAGATCAAACAAACATCTAAAAAACACACATCATACAAATGAAACATTTTTTCCTTGTCAAAAGAAGTTTATTGAGTATACAATGTTATAAAGATACATAAAGATACATAAAGTAAGTTTACAAGGATCTATAAAGTAAGCTCATTGTTTTACAGTAGGGTTTATATAGGTAAATATCATGAAATTTCAAATATTAAACATTGGGTTCACGTAAACCTAAATTAAAGATATATATCATTTCCTTAGTTACTTTTGTAGGTATTTAAATGATTTATACCTACTATACATATTGTTTACAAGTAGAGTGTATATAGGTCAAATAAATTCTGATAATGAGCTTTAATCGTAAGGTGGAGAAAAGGAAAGAGAAAGAAGAAAAAGGGTTGAAAGGTAGAGGTATGGTCCACAAGGTTGTCCCGCTCGTCGGTTTATTATTCTTTTTAGTTCTCTTTGAAGCCTTAGAATAGGTGTCTCTGTAAGTCATTTAATCTGTTACCATGGCAACAGGACAGAGTCATTGAAATTTGACAGGAACTGTTGTTTTATCCAAGGATGCCAAAGTTTTTCAAATTTTGGAATTTGATTTTGATCGATGGCTACCATCTTAGCATGGGACATTGTATTATTCATTCTGTGAATTGTTTCTGCTAGTACCAATGTAGATTTCCATGCCTTGGCCACTGTTTGTTTTGCAGCCGTTATTAGTTGGATCATAAGTTTGAATTGAGAGAGTGTTAACCATTCCAGTTTTAGATTAAGTAAAGTTAAATATGGATCTGGTTGTATTATTTTTTTAAATATTTTAGATGCAATCACGAAGACTTCCTTCCAGAAGGTTTGGATTACTGGGCACGTCCACCATATGTGTAAATATGTGCCTATTTCTGGGCATCCTCGAAAACAAAGAGTTGAGGTATTAGGTGAATATTTTGCCACTCTAGCGGGTACAAGGTACCAGCGAGTTAGGACTTTATAATTTGTCTCCAGTGCTAAGATGTTGGGTGAAGATGACTTAGATGTGAGCCATATATTAGACCAGTCCGTGTCTTCTAAAGTTCGTCCCAGGTCCTCCTCCCACCTCTGAACGTAAGAGGGTCTATTAAGATTTGCTACTCCATATAATTGATTATAAAGTGATGAAATTGTACCTTTAGCAAATGGATCTTTTGTACAGATTGATTCAAAAATGGATAATTGGGATAATGGTGTATCCCCCTTTAGGAATGGTGTATAGAAATTTTTGATTTGGAGATATCTAAATATCTCAGAGTTTGGTAGATCATATTTTTCTCTAAGCGATGGGAATGAAAGGAATGATTTAGATGCTATGAAGTCATTTAGTGTCTGAATGCCTGATGTTGTCCAAGCTTTAAAAGAATTTGGGTAGATCCATGCCGGATAAAAGGCCGGATTTCTGATAAAAGAAAGGAGAGGATTGTGTGGAGATTGTAACTGATATTTGGTTTTTAGTTTATCCCAGAGAGATAAGAAGTGTTTAGTTATGGGATTATGAATTTTAAAGCGGTCTTTAGGATCAAGCCATAATAAATTTGATATTAATAGAGGGTCATTTTCTGAAGCCTCTATAAATACCCATAATGGGATTTCCTGTTTTGCATGGTATTTGGACAGACTGGCCAAATGTGCTGCTCTGTAGTAGTTAGTAAAATTAGGGTATCCCAGGCCTCCTTTATTTTTGGGAAGATGTAGTGTGTGTATATACGTGGTTTAGAAGAGCCCCATATAAACGAAGTTGCTCTTTTTTGTACTATTCTCAAAAAATAGGAAGGAATTGGAATAGGGAGGACTCTGAATAGATAAAGCAATTTGGGTAGAATAGTCATTTTGATTGCATTAATCTTCCCTATCCAGGATAAAGGAAGTTGCGACCATTGTTTTATTAGATTTGTGATCTGTCTTAATACAGGAGGATAATTGGTTGAGAATAAGTCAGAATGAGATGCTGTTAAATGAATTCCAAGATATGGGATTGATTTTTCTGCCCATGTGAATGGGAGTGCAGCCCTAGCCGGGATCAATTCCATGTTTGTGAGTGAAATATTAAGCACTAGGCATTTCTTAGGATTAATCATAAGGCCGGATAGGGCTGCAAATCCATCAAGAGCTGGTATTAAGTTAGGACCAGAGACCTGTGGTGATGATAGAAAAAGTAATATATCGTCTGCAAATATACATAATTTGTGTGTAATACCTCCTACTTCAATGCCAGTTATAGTTTGGTTTGTTCTGATGTATTGGGCCATGGGTTCGAGTATAAGGGCAAATAATAAGGGAGATAATGGGCAACCCTGTCGGGTACCTCTTTCGATATTAAAGGCTTCAGATTTGTATCCAGCATATTTTATATAGGCTTTGGGTTTATTATATAATGCTTTGATCCATGTTAAAAAGTGGGGTCCAAAACCCCATTTTTGTAATGAATATTGCATATATTGCCAGGATACTGTGTCAAATGCCCTCTTAATATCGAGAGATAGAAAACATAAAGGGATTTTCCGTTTTTTAGCAATATGTGCCAATAACACTGCCCTGCGTATATTATCGCCTGCCTGTCTATTTGGCATGAAGCCTACTTGATCTCTATGTATTAATTTTCCTATAATGCTATTGAGGCGTTTTGCTATTATTTTTGCTAATAATTTAATATCGAGGTTTAACAGAGAGATAGGCCGATAATTCACACAGGAAGTATCATCAGAAAGGGGTTTTGGGATCATACAAACAATTGCCATTAGTGTTTCTTGCCGAAAAGAATGTCCATCTAGAAGTTTGTTAAAAGTTTCAGTGAGAATGGGAGAGAGTATTTCTGAGAATGTTTTATAGTATAAAGCCGAGTAGCCGCCTGGGCCTGGTCTTTTGTTAAGTTTTAGGTCTTTTATGGCGTTAGCAACTTCATCTATAGTTATAGGCTCATCCAAACTGCTTTTTTGATTCTGAGATAACTCAGGTAAGGTTATTTTTGAGAAGAAGGATTCAGCTTCTGTAGGATTAAATTCATTGTTTGTCTTGTATAAAGTTGCGAGATGTGAGTGAAATTTATGGACTATTTTAACTGGATTACAAGTGTAAACATTTTTTGATAATTTCAAACGTATTGGTTTGAAAGATTTGTTAGTTGAATTTAATGCCCGAGCCAAATATGTACCTGGTTTGTTTGTATTCATGTAGAAATTGTGTTTGGAGCGTTTGAGGGATTTATCAACTGACTCAGTGAGAAATAGATCGTATTCCAATCTAGATTTTTCCAGATGAGATTTTGTACTCTGAGATGGATTATCTTGAAATGATATGTAGGCTGCATTAAAATTGAGTTCTAGTTTTTTTGCTAGATTTTTGCGTTCCCGTTTAAATAGTGCCATTTGTCTTTGTATTGTACCACGCAAGACAGGCTTATGAGCTTCCCACAGTGTTATTGGGGAGATGTCTGTTGTGTTATTAATTGATATGTATTCCTTTAAAGCTTGTTCAATGGCCATCTGATGTAGTGGGTGTTTGAGCATTATGTCCGGTAAGTACCACGTTGGGTCATGCGCTTTTGGTATGGCTGAGGCTATAGTAGTGTATACTGCATTATGGTCAGACCACGGAATCGGAATTATATCTGATGCAATAATTTCTGGTATCATTCCTATTGTTAGAAAAATATGATCTATTCTGGTGAAGGTTTGATGAGGGTGCGAGAAATAAGTGAATTTCTTTTTCATTGGGTTACTTTCTCTCCATGAATCTACCAGATTGTATTTGGAAAGAAGTTGAGAAAAAGGTAATCTAGAGGTTATTTTGGATGGTGTAAAAGGTGATTTATCTAGAAATGGGAGGAGGACCTGGTTCGAATCCCCACACATTATCACTGTTCCTATTTTGTGTGTATTAATCACTTGTAATATATGTGAGAGGAATGGTGTAGGTTGTTTGTTAGGAGCGTAGTAGGAAATCACCGTGATTGCTGTATCCATTATATAACCCATGAGTATCAGGTATCTACCTTCTGGGTCTTTAATTTCTGATGATAAGGTGAATGGTGTGGATCGGTGAAATGCAATTAGAGTTCCTCTTTGCTTGGTACAGGCAGAAGCCGTGTAAATTTGTTGATAAAAAGGAGAAATATATTTTGGAGTAGAATCTTTGGTGAAGTGTGTTTCTTGGAGGCATACTATGTGAGCCTTCTTGTTATGGAAAGTACGGAAGGCTTTGGTCCTTTTTTGAGGGACATTTATTCCCTGAACATTCAGGGAAAGTATATTCAGTGGTGCCATGGCAATAGATCAAATAGTTTTGACTTACTTTTTGTTATGCAGAGCTGACTGCGCAGATCAACCTGTGTGGACTGAAGAGATGAATAGATAGAAAAGAAACCAGTGAATTCTGGAGTAAAGAGTAAACAAAAAACATATGAGATTAGATGATACATTGTATAAATTATTTTTTGCAAGTAATCACAATTTACCCGTGAAAGAGAATAAATATCTCTCTCAGGGGAATAAGTGCCTTCGTCACACTCCCACATAATATGGTTGGGAGAATGAGGAGGGCTAATGGGGGTACACGGATCTTCCGCTTACAGGAGAGAAGTGCTATGTCAAAAGACATCAAAATGATGTTTCATTAATTGGAGTGCAGAATATAGTTTTTGTTGAAATTATTTATTCCAGGGTGGTTGTATATGGTTAGTCTTGCCCTAGGCTAAATAATTCAGTTAGAAAGGTACTGTTAATAACTTTGGTATTGATGAAGATAGTTTGAATTATTTTGGGATTTTAACCCTTTTAGAGTAAACAATTACATATTTTATTCATATGTAACTGTTTAGATATGTTAACTCATAAAATTGAGGTTGTATTGCTTCAGATTAGAATAAACAAAAACATAATTCTAGGAACTAGTTAGGTAATAATATATTTGTTTTAAGAAAAGAAAGAAAAAGCTTCCATTACTTCTGGATTATTGAACATATTTGTCCTAAAAAGTAATAAATCTATTGTTATTACCTGATAATATATAACTGAACAAGAATTTCCTTATTTCACTTATATATTCTAAGGCTATATGAATCAGAAGTAATAAGAAATATAACTGGAATGTAACATGATCCCACACAGTGTGTGACTATCAGAATGCAGTTACATTCAGTTATAAATACAGGTTTTTTATAGAGAACCATCTCTTAGTATAATAAATGAAGAGATATCAGGAATTAGGATGTCAGTCCATTGAATCTTCTTGGTCCATGGATGATGTGGCATAACGGCCTCTTTTGTGAGAATGATGATTCCCATTTTGTTCTGAAATTTTCTGGGTGCTGCCTGAAGGTGAAGATGATGCCATTCTTCTGCGTGTGGGAGAGTTGCTGCTTGTGGGTTCTGTCAGATTTAATTTTAAAAGGGTTTGTTGTAGTTCATCTGCTGATCTGCTTCTGTAAATTGTACCTTGGTGGTTAAATCTGACTGAAAAGGGGAAGCCCCATTGATACATAATGTTGTGGCGTTGCAGTTCCATTAGTTGGGGTTTCATGGATCGTCTTTTAGTAATAGTAAGTTGGGATAGGTCAGCAAAAATTTGATAATTGTGTCCTTGAAAATGAAGTTCCTTTTTTTCTCTTGCAGCAATTAGTATTTGTTCTTTCGTTCTGTAATAATGAAATTTTGTGATTATATCACGTGGGGGTCCATTTTTCTTTTTGGCTGTGAGGGCTCTGTGTACTCTGTCCAGTTCTAAACGTTCAATAGGGATATCTGGCTTTAGTTCTTGTAATAGAGCAGTAATAGTAGATTGCAGGTCTGTCACAGTTTCAGGTATTCCTTTTATGCGCAAGTTTGAACGTCTGGCTCTATTTTCGTAATCTTCGAGCTTAGTTTGAAGTATTAAATTCTCTTTTTTTAATTGTTCCAATTCTGTTATATTTTCTTGGGTTGTAATTTCAATTTCATCCATTTTTATTTCTAAGGCTGCGGTGCGGTTTCCCAGCTCTCTTATTTCTTTGGTTAGGCTTTTTGTTATTTGGTCTGAGGTTTGTTTTAAAGCCTTATGAAGCATCTTTTCAAATTGTAATAATATTACTGGGGATACTGAGGAGGCTTGTGGAGAAGTTTGTGAGAGGATTTGTTCTGTATCTGACTCAAATGGAGAGTCTTGCTGTGACATGTCTGTGAGAGCGCCCTGATGCTGTATCTTGTGAGGTGACTGGAGCTGCTTCAGCTGCAGTGAGTGCCTGTGAGCTCTTTGTGAGGTGATTTTTATTTCTGCCACGGTTTCCTCCCAGTACCATATTTCCTGCCCAAACTTTCACAGTTTGTTCCCTGGGGCAAAAAGGTTCAAATGGATACCTTTTGAGCCTGCAGGCTTCGCTTTGTCCTTCTCTTCTCTCCTCAGCGGTGTGGAGCTCTAACAATGCATGTCTGCTCTGCTAGGCTCCGCCTCCTGCTCCAAATGAAACATTTTTTAACCATTCTAAAATCATATCCAAACCTAAGAAAATGGTATACAGTATATTGCAGCTTATCAGTAATGAGACGTGGTGGCTGAAATCGTTTTTGTTTTTTTTACACTTCATGATTTTTTTTTTCTTTTACCCTTTACCTAGTGATTCATCTAGTTACAAATTGTTATATGGTGGCAATGCTTGCTCATACTATATCTTTGGAGGAGCAGCATTGTCATCCTAGCGTAGATTACCCCATCCTTCTCCCTGTACCACAGTGAGGAAATGTTCTGTAGTCCTAACACACTTCCTGAAAAAATTGTTCAAGTGCAGAATGCACAGGACACAAAGCAGCACTGGGTTTCAGGCAGGATCAACAGATATTTTTGCCCTTTTCAGTTAGATATAAAAATACATGCAAATGGTCTATCTACTGTATATAACACACCAAAAGGGAGCTAATAAGAAACGTTCATTCTTAGGGTTTTACATATACTTTAATGTTAACCTTTGGGCACAATGCTACTACACATTTCCCTAAATTATCAATTTGGCTGACAAAGATCAGTAGATAGAAAATTGTGAAAGATACATTTTGTATTAATTTATTAAGGTAGTACAAAGTGCAGCGACTACATGTGCTGGGTGTATTGAACCATACCAAGGAAAGATTTGAATGTCTTTTTGTTGTAATCAAATTACAAAAGAGATGGTTTCTGATTCATTGATTGCTATGGCTTATTTAACTTAGAATAATGTCATTAGAACAGGACTCAAAGGGTCTACTGGCCAGTCCAATGATGCCAAGAGTCTGTCCTTTTCTTATTCGCTTGGAGCAGTGGGTGGAATTAAATGTTGCTCCAAAAGGAGACACATATAATGACGTATGACACTATTCAGTGTTGTAGGACTCTGAGCATAGGCCATCAGGATGATAATCCCCCCCTCCCCCCACCCCCCGAGGGCCATCATTCAACCCAGAAGAGTGGTTCAAATCTAGTGGCAGAGCAGCTTTATATAAAGATGAGTTTTGCAGCAAAAAGTGCTTCTTTTATTTTCTCTTTTCATTTTTGGTTTTTAAATCTGCTTTAAAAATTGTATTTATTGTATTAACTTTGATAAAGTAAAAAGCAATGCACATTGTAACCAATGAATAAATGTATTGTTATGAAAAAATTAAATATGAAACGTTATTATAGGTTACTGCACATCACTTAAAATACACTTCATTCATTAAACCCCTCTCCATTACTACAAAGTATTTTTTTCTGTTTTCAAAGATTAAACTAATTCTTAGCTAGTCATATTGATTCTTCTAATTAAAATAGTGTACAGCATTCAGAGGTATTTTTACATCAAAACGTTTAAATTATCTTTGAATATAGAGTTTTACATGTGCACAATTTTCCTGGGAATAATCTGTTTTGCACAAATGTGCCTCTCTGGAGGACCCGGTGACAGGCTTTTACTGTAAGAGAACCATTTGACACATTTAGAAAAGCAAACCCTCGCTTTTATCACCCACTGAACTGGAAACAAATTACTATGTGGTAACTGTCAAGTGTATGATGGTGTTTGACAGCAGGCAGATAAGAAGTCAAGGCATAATAGATAACCAGTCAAGACAAAATACACAATAAAAAGGTTAAACAGAAAACCATCTTTACTAAATAATATTACATTGCAAGTAATATCCACTATTATCTTTAAATCTTTGCCATCTCTGTAGGATTTTTACATTCTTTAATATACTAACAAGCGAAACCATTAATCTTGAGGAATTTACTGTACTATCCAACTGTTTTAAATACTAAATATAATAATAAAATATTTTATAGAAGAGAATGTCCCAGTAGCCGCACATCCTATTAATTTTAAGTGTATGGCAACCTCAGCCTGGGGTCCGATCAGGCCACACCCCTCCTATGTGTTTCTCTCCGCCCCTTGGAGCTTAATCATGAGGATCAAATAAAATATTATATTTATTGTATTTGATGTTTTCTATTTGAAAAACAAATTGTTAAAGCAGATCTTCGCTCAAGTACTGCTCGTCCTCCTCCCCATTCCTAACACACCTGAAGTGAGCGCTTGAGGGGCTGAGGAGAGAGCCGTGACTGACAGTCACCACTCCCTGCTCATAGCAGACCCAAGAACTGGAGATCAATGGTCATGTGATCGCTCAGTTCTCAGGCTTAGAGGTAATGGAAGACATCTGCAGCATTGGATTGATTCCGCAGCCATATAGGTCATTATGTTGCTTGTTTTTTTCCCACACTTCTCCTTTAAGTCAAGACTTGTGGATTGCAGAAAGCCTCCTCTCTTTTGCTTACAGTGGTGAAAATCTGTAGTGAGTAAGAGGAAGGTGACTATGGCTGGTAGTTAAAGTGGTTCCAAAGGCTCAAGGTTTTTTACCATTATGCATTTTATGCATTTCTGTGCAGCATCCCCCCCCAGCCCACCTAATACTTACCTGAGCCACATCTCAATCCAGCAATGTGCACAAGTGCCTTGGCTCTCTGGGGGCTCTGCCTCCTTGTTGGCTGAGACAGCAACAGGAGCCCTTGGCTCCCACTGCTGTCAATCACAGTCACTGAGCCACTCAGGAGAGAAAGAGGGGAAGGGCCAAGCCACAACTTTGTGTGTGAATGGACAGGCAGAGCCACATTTCGGGAGCGAGCCTGCTTGGGTGCCCTCATAGCAAGCTGCTTGCTCTGGTGCACTCGGCAGGTGGAAGGGGCGAGAAGAGGGGCAGTGAGGGACCCGAGAAGACTAGGATCAGGGCTGCTCTGTGCAAAGCCACTGCACAGAACAGGTAAATATGACATGTTTATTATTTTTTTTTTACCAATTTAGCCCCGGAAAGATTTACCCCCCCCCCCCCGACCAAGCCCTTTTTTAGGATACGGCATTGCGTTGTTTTAACTGACAATTGCGCGGTCGCGCGGTGTTGTACCCAAACAAAATTGACGGCCTTTTTTCCCCACAAATAGAGCATTCTTTTGGTGGTATTTGATCACCTCTGTGATCTTTATTTTTTGCGCTATAAACAAAAAAGAGCGACAATTTTGAAAAAAAAAAAAGCAAAATTATATAAATATAAATATCCCCAAAAAATATATAAAAAACTAATTTCTTCCTCAGTTTATGCCAATATGTATTCTTCTACATATTTTTGGTAAAAACAAAATCACAATAGGCGCATACTGATTGGTTTGCGCAAAAGTTATCACATCTACAAAATAGGGGATAGATTTATGGCATTTTTATTATTAATTTTTTTTGTAGTAATGGCGGCAATCTGCGATTTTTATCATGACTGCGACAGATCGGACACTTTTGACACTATTTTGGGACCATTGACATTTATACAGAGATCAGTGCTATAAAAATGCACTGATTACTGTGTAAATGTCACTAGCAGAGAAGGGGTTAAACACTAGGGGGCGATCAAGTGGTTAAGTGTGTTCCCTCAGTGTGTTCTAACTGTAGGGGGGATGGGCTCACTAGAACATGACAGAGATCATTGCTCCTGATCACTGGGAACAGTAGATCTCTGTCATGTTGCTAGGCAGAACAGGGAAATGCCTTGTTTATATAGGCATCTCCTTATTCTGCCTCTCTGTGCCACGATCGCGGGCCACCGATGGACGTCGAGGGATGTCCCCGTGTGTCAGAGGGGGCGGGATCACCCGGCAACATCATCGTGTGGCCCCGCCCTCAGTTATAAAAGAGCTGTCACCTGAGAGGCCGGTCATTACGGCGGGTGCCTCCCATGGAGGCAGATCAGTGGCGGTGTGCGACTTTTTTTTTTTTTTCGGTCCGTTGGAGCAAGAGAAGAAGAAGATGAATGGACTTCGTGGGACACGTTTATTTTTTAATAAAGGACTTGTCCCAAGGCGTGTATTGTCGTTTTTACCATTTTCACACTTTTTTGTGAAAAGGTAGGGGTACATTTATACCCGTTACCATTTTCCTGTGGCCTGCCAGGTTGCATGCTCGGATAAGGGTCTGGTATGGATTTTTGGGGGGGCCCCCACGCCAATTTTTTTTTTTTAATTTTGGTTTGGGGTTACCCTTATTATTCATACCAGACCCAAAGGGCCTAATAATGGACTGTGGGGGAATCCCATGCCGTTTTTTTCAATGACTTTTTTTTTAATTTTGGCATGAGGTACCCCTTAAAATCCATAGCAGACCTGTAGGGCCTGGTATGGAATTTGGGGGGACCCCCACGCAATTTTTTTAAAAAAAATTTGGTTCGGGGTTCCCCTTATTATTCATGCCAAACCCAAAGGGCCTGATAACGGACTGTGGGGGAATCCCATGCGGTTTTTTTCAATGACTTTTATGTGTATTGCCAGGACCGACAATTCATTATAGCTTTTTAAATGACTTTTTTTTTCCTTTAGAAATGTCATTTTGCTCTCGGACTGTTCTAAACACGGGAAACATACGCCATCTTACAGGCATACTATAGACACCCCCCCCAGGTACGAAATTTAATTGTTTCACTTTAAGCATTATTAAAATCACTGCTCCTGAAAAAACGGCCGTTTTTAAAACTTTTTTTTGCATTGATACATGTCCCCTGGGGCAGGACTCAGGTCCCCAAACACTTTTTATGACAATACCATGCATATAAGCATTTAAAATGAGCACTTTTGTTTTCTCCCATAGACTTTTAAAGGGTGTTCCACGGCTTTCGAATTTGCCACGAACACCCCAAATTGTTCGCTATTTGGCGAACAGGCGAACACCCGATATTCGAGTCAAACTTACGTTCAACTCGAACATTGGCTAGTCCCTAGTTATGATTAGTAAATACCCTGAAAAGCTGTACTAATTTATAAGATTTTGATGTTTTGGTTATGGTAACATGAAAAACCAAAGACTGAAGGTTTAACAGAATTTTCTGTTTTCCTCAACAAACACTTACTCTCAGAAGAATCTCAGACATCCCTGAAAGTTTTTGAGGTCCTACTCTTCTAAACAACTGGTGATCCAGTGATGTTATAGCTATGTATAGTAAAGGGCAGAAATGTGAGTCATGGGTAAGACACATTTGTCAAGATGCATTTATTCACCTGTATAAATAAGCTTTCCAGTTCATGTTTAATACAGTACTTATATTCCTAGTGAGGCCTGGATGTCACTAGGAATCACTAGGAATTTAAGTACTATACCGGAATAAAAGTAAATTATTAATTTGTGGAAAACTGAACATGGAAGGCTAGCAGCACACTAAAAAAAAAAAAAAAAAGGAAAACCAGACTACAAGCCTAAAAGGGAAGGTATTATATCATAGTAAGAGAAAATAAAATATTTTATAGCACATTAGTATGACATGTGTGTGACCTTGCCTCAGGTCAGTACAACACAGAACCATTCTCTTGTCAGCTTGTGATGTATATACATTTTAGGATATCCTTTATCAGTGTTTTATGTTGCATGTATGGAAGATATGACTTCAATGGTCTCTGTGGTCAAGAAGAAATGTACTTATTTGTTGTAATTATAATGATCATGGTCTCCCTGTAACCTCTGTAAGTGGATTGGGTGGCAAGGGGAGCTGGCTACCAAACTAATACTGTTAATTTCATCAAAGTGGAACTTCACTCTCTCAATCAACATAGTCTATCTTTAATCCTTATGCAGCTAGCATTATTAAATAGATAGGAAAGTACATGATATTTACTTGTTTTGAATTTCCTTTTACATTTCTACTGTTACTTTCTGGTTTCTGACCTAGGCAAATGATGTCATACATCCCAGGAGTCTTAAGGAGGGGAGGAGCATCTAGGCACACCCTCTTAGCCTGCATGCCTGAGCCAAGGGCAGATGGATTCCAGGAACTATATGCTGCATGAATCATCTGCCCTTACTCAAGATGGCTGCTGCCAGAAATGCTAGGGTGGGTTAGGATAATTTCTCAGCAAAATAAAGCATGGAGACATGGATGGATGGGGGAGTTTGCTTTGAATAATAAAATTGAATTAAATAGCGTTTTTAGTTTATGGTGGTCTGATGCAGTGTAGTGCCGCTTTAAGGACTCCTTACATTGTCTTTTTAAAGTAGGACTACTGTTCAGAAACCTCCTGTATTCAAACCTGGACATCTGCCCATAGAAATTTAAAATGAAAAAAATAACATGGTCTGGTACGTCATCTGTCACCCATTTTTTCATCATCCAATGAAAAATAAGTGATTAAGGGCACAGCTGCTGTTAGAAATCATGGCATACCGTACAGCCTACCTGACAACTCGCCCCGAAAAATGATATTTTCACAAAAAATACACAAAAATCATTATTAGCAGACATAAACAAACAGCATGAAATTACTGCTAAATCTAAAAGACAAAACTGTATTGAGTTAATAAATGTGTGTGTGATTAAGGTATAGTAGCTCATTCACATGGGCTCTGCCACCTGTATTGTGGGAAGAGCAGTTTTGTCTTTGTGGCTGGAACTGTGTGCAGGAAGCCTTTGTTACACTATGGGGATGCAGCAGCTCTACGAACACAGCCACAGGTGTGTAGGTGCAGGTGTATGACCCTGAACACAGACAGTATGTATTCGGGACCATTTCCCCACACCTGCATGCCTTTGAAACCTGAGGCTAGGTTTGTTCATCTGCTGCGTCCCCATAGAGTAACAGGCAGCTCCAGCCATGAGCTCTTCATTTTTTTACACATTTTTTATAATTTTATTTCACAACACTGTTGGGGACTTTGGTGAAATATCAGGGGTCTAAACAGACCCCTGATATCTCACTTTTGAGACAAAAAAAATAGATTGAGCACACAGATTCCTCATTTCCTTTCTCTGCAGTATCAGCTGTACTGCAGGATGAATGAACAGGAAGCATTCTGTACAGGGGCTTCCTTCACAAACTGGAGCATCCCCCTGTGTGGTTCTCTCTGCAGCAGCTGAAAGCCGGTGGGGTGGAACAGAAGGGGAAGCATGCTTTCAGCTGCTGCAGGGAGAGCCACAAAGAGCGATTGGCTCCAGTGTCATTCCATCATATCTTTATGTTAGGGATACACATAAGACAAGTATTGTTTGTTAATGAAATTTAGGTAGGAGTAAGTTAACAGGATATGTAAATAGATAAATAGGTTAAAAAACACTGACATGTAAGTGTCCAATAGGCTGTAATACTTCTTGCATGTCAGCTGCCATGGCCCCCCTGCTGAACTGATGGTGCCTGGGTCTTGTACAGGAGGACTGGTGGTACCCCCTTATCAACGACCCTGATTGAGGGTGAGTGGGTTGTATAGCTGATACATATTTACAGTTGCATAAAAGGTTTATAAATATTTTACATAGTGAACAAATCAATAAACTCACAACCCAAAGACCAATTAAACATATTTAATCCACCATCTGTATACTCCCTCAGTATTACAGTCTATTGGACACTTACATCTATGTCAGTGTTTTTTAACCTATTTATCTATTTCCTGTTAACTTACTCCTACCTGAATTTCATTAACAAACAATACTTGTCTTATGTGTATCCCTAACATAAAGATATGATGGAATGACAACATATCAAAAAAAAATACTCATACTGTAAATCATGAGAAAACTAACATGTCTAACCAATTTATGCATAAAAACATTCAGCATCCAATAAGAAGCAGTGGAAATTGATCTAATAGCTTACTTATCCCTTTTGATGACTATTTATGTATGCATGAATCTCCTTTTCTATTCCTCCTTCCCTTGATTTAGGTAGCTCCACCCCTAGCACCCAACAAGCAATTGTACTTGCATGCTGCCCCTTGCACAGCATAGCATACAATAAAATCTAAGTGCAGCCAAAATCAAAAACAGAACAATCAGCACAAGGGACATGACCTAAGTAAGCCCCTTGTGTTGATTACTCTGTTGTTAATAGTAATCCTCTTCTGTCTTGCCCCCCGCTGTAATCTTCTAGTGCGTTGGGGATTAATATAGCTAACAGGATGTCATAGGCTCTCATCACTTTTCTTCCCTCATTCCACCTATATGCCTCATTTATAGAAGCAGTACTACAGCTTCTATGAATGTAGCACAATCTATGAATGGAGGGGGTTATTAGTCATCTGCCCATCCTCCACTCTTATGCCCCGTACACACGGTCGGATTTTCCGATGGACAATGTCCGATCGGAGCGTGTTGTCGGAAATTCCGACCGTGTGTGGGCGCCATCGGACATTTTCCTTTGGATTTTCCGACACACAAAGTTGGACAGCAGGAGATAAAATTTTCCGACAACAAAATCCGATCGCGTCAATTCCGCCCGTGTGTGGCCTGTTCCGACGCACAAAGTGCCACGCATGCTCAGAAGAAATTCCGACACGGGACAGCTCGTTCTGGTAAACGTAGCGTTCGGAATGGATACAGCACTTTCGTCACGCTGCAATGTTCAAAATGGTTTAATACAGCGCACTCTCTTCTTCTTTATAATGTGACAAGAATTAAGTAGTTTTGCTGCTCATATTCACACACACTTCTCACAAACTTATTTCGTTACTATTTATCGGGATTCCCTCAATATATTTTGATTTCTCACATCTGACAACAAAATTTTTTGTTTTTTTTGGACTTTAATGTAGATTCTTTTTTGTGTTTCTCTTTTTTTTTTTTTTTTGGTGATTTTGATTTGTATTCCTGAAAATGTTTGTGTGTGTTTTTGGTGACAAGTTCCCACAACACCACTAATATGTTGTTCTATTTAATCTGTAGGAGATTGGTGTTGTTGTCCCTTATTGTACTTTAGAAATGTACCTGAATCGTCACCAACAAACTGTCCTTTTTGGATGAAAACACACACAGGAGAGTAGAATTTACCCAAAAAATTTATTAAGGGCTCACAACTATAAACAAAGAGGGAGGCAACGCTGGAGAAACTGCAGAAGTGGGCGAAGCCTTGGACCCCCAGGGCAGACATCAATTATTTAAAAGCAAAATTGGTGGCCTGAGGAGTCCATATCTAAGGGAGGGCAGTCTGGTCCAGAAGTCCCAGAGATCATGAACAGCAGCAGATGACATCTGTGTCCCCAGGCTGTGGTCATACGAGAGACTGCAGCTTTTGTCAGACCAGACTGAACCCAGGGCCATCACTCTTTGGTCTTCCTTCCACGCTTCCTTACAGCCTTTGGCTGTGGTGGTGGAGTTGTGGCAGCAGGAGGAGGAGGAGGAGGATCGTCCCTCTCAATGACATCCGTCTTGTGTGTTAGTTCCCCACTCTCCCCCTTACGAAGGACTTTAAACATCAGGTCCTCAGAGATCTTGCGTTGACCCTCCTGCATGCCCTGCAATTTTGTGGCAGCCATGCAGGCAAAGGCCTCTTCAGGACTGGGGAAGGCTCGGAGGGACGCCGAAGCCTCCTGGATCAGCCTGTACGCTGAATCCTGCACGGGACTCGGAGTGGCCTTCCTGGCTCGTTTATATGGCAGGCGGAGGGGAGGGACCTGAGACTCAGTCAGGCTGCGACTTGTCCCAGGCTTCTCTTGGCTGCCACTTAGCCCCGCCTCCTCCTGGCTGCCACTAATCCCCGCCTCCTCCTGGCTGACACTAATAATCCCCGCCTCCTCCTGACTGCCACATTCCACAGCCTCCTCCTGGCTGAGGTCTTCCTGTGTATGAAAAAGGGACATAGTTTTAGTTTTTTAGTCATCAATCACACAATTTTCACCTCCTGACTGCTGCAAATTGAATGTTAACAAATATAACAGACTATGCTTCTGAGCCCAGCAGTTTTCATTCTTTTCCCAATTTTGGGTGCCCACTACTGTCTATTGATATGTAAAGCACTTTTTTTAATCAGCAATTAGTGATCAATAATAACATCTAATAAACATCATTTATTTATTGCCCAGAAATCTGTAGAAGAATGCTATACCTGACTCCAGTTTGGCTCCTCCATTTCTTCCTGGCTGGAAGGCCCAGGTTGGACATCGGAAGCCTCAGCTGGGGTGGAAGGAAGCGTGGAAGGAAGAGTAGAGAGGGATTCCCTGACTTCAGTGTGGTCTGACAGAAATCGCAGTCTCTCATAGTACCACAGCCTTGGGACATAAACGTCATCTGCTGCAGCTCCGGATCTCTGGGAATCTGTGACCTTCTTGCGCTCCCTTAGATAAGTGCTCCTCAGGCCACCAATTTTAGCTTTCAAATAAGGGATGGTTGCTGTGGGGACCACCGGCTTCACTAACTCCAGCAGTTTCTCCAGCGCTGCCTGCCTCTTCTGTTTGTGATTATAGTGGGGGTGTCTCACTTGCCACAGACAGGGCAGCTCCCTGTACTTGTCTATGAACAGGGGCAGGAAATTGTGGTCGTTGAACCCATCCATTTTCTCTGTAAGACACAACACAAGACAAAGCCTAATGTCAGGCCAAACTCCCCTAATCTTGTTACAATATAGGCTTCCATTTCGAAGCAGTATAGGCCCAAGTTTAGATCCTACCTTCGTTAGCACGATCGGCGTCTCCGATGCTCCTTCCTCCGCTCACAGATCGTACGTAAGACGCGCGCGTTACGATTTATACACACTGCGCATGCGTATAACTCCGCCCGCCCCTGACGTTCTTTCTAGTCTATTCCCCGCCCCTTTTCGTTCGGCGCAGTGGGGGAAGAGCACATGGCGGATAGACAGCAGGATCGTGCTAATTGTAGCAACGAGGAGGAGGAGGAGGAAAGGCTGGAGCCTGAAACGTCCCGATCCAGAAGGAGATTAAAGGACTCAAATATGTCCTTTGGGGAGATGTTGGAGATGGTGGACATCCTGAAGAAGGCCGACTATGATGGAAAGTATGGGCCTTACCCCAACCCCAATGTCCGCAAGGCCAAGATCATGGCGAAAGTGGTCAGGAGTCTGCACCGGAAATTCGGGGTACGACGATCGAAAGATCAGCTCAGGAAGCGGTGGTCGGACCTGAAATTACGAGAACACGAGCAGTACAGAAAGATCCGGAGAGTGCTGCAAAAAAGTAGGTAGTTGTGCTGTGTTCCTATTCTTTATGTTTATGACGTTCGTGCTGCTCCATGTGCTTTTAGGAACTGTTGTACAGTTTAAAATGGCAACTTTCATGTTCATGGGCATATTATTCGCCCGGATCAAACATTTTTATTTCGGACGATAAAATACCATTGTTTAGGCCATATGCATTTGGCCACCATTTTTGATGCCCTATACTTGTCTTCAAAGAATTGTGTTGTATAGATGGCTTTGTTACTAGAATGAAATGCAAACTAGATTCTGTGTAAGGAGAGGACACTGAGCAGCTGTTTTCACATCTGGACACTGGAGCACTAGTGTGGGACCCCAGAACACCATTTTTATTAGGGGGGCCACACAGGTGCCCCACTGTATACTATAGGGGGGGCTACATCTGTGAAGCTTTTACCAAACAGGTAAAGTATTGCAGCTTGACAAAGGGCACTAAAAAAGCTACATCTTGGAACTCGGCTAAAATAGACAATTTTACCCCACTTCCAAGCAATGTTTCATCTTTATAGTTCTGACATTAAATATCTGTGTGCTAAGTATACCATTTTTGTTTTACATAGGGGAGAAAAAACTCGGAGGACACCCCTCATCCGAGGAGACCAGAGCCCCCCCCCCCTCTGGCAGAAGGGGAAATCCCCCCAACACAAGATGAGCAGGAGGATGAAGACGTGGTGGAAGTAGTCACCCCAACAGGTGAGTGTCTGCGACCACAGGCTCAGATAAGAGATGGATTGCGGCATTTTTTGGAAACCTAATTTATTTTGGGTTTCCTCTCTTTTTAGGTGATCGTGAGGTTGTGGATGAAGATCCTTTCACATCCGAAAGTGCCCAGATCCTGATCGGGGAGATCATGGGGTGTAATTTACAATTGGAAAACATCAAGCAAAACATCAATGATGTTATTCCAAAATATAAAAACATCATTGATGTTTTGGGGCGAGTTTAAAACCCCTCCAAATCACTTTCTTCTTTTGTGTGCTACAATGTGCGAAATGTTTTTGTGATTTTTCCCAAAGCCAAATTTGGAGGATGCACACAGTGTGTCAACATGTGCTATCTGCCATCACGGGAGATCAATGGACGCGTTTTGGGGGTGCAACCCCTTCCTCAATAATAAAGTAGCTGTGAGGAAGGGCTTTCTCCCCCAAAACACGTCCCTTGATCCCCCCTGATGGCAGATAGCACATGTTGACATTGGGAAATTTGTGTGCATCTTCCAAATTTGGCTTTTCCAGGGGTGATTTCCCCCCATCTGAACGCAATATCAAACACAGTTCCTAAATACTCATGTCTGATATTGCCTTCCAGTTCTACCAAATGTGAACTTTGTAAGATCAAGATTTGTGTCTTTCTTGTTGGTTTTACACAGGCCTGTTTTCTATAAAATGCACATTTTGATTTTGGATAATGACACCACAAAAATTGTTATACAACAAACATGTTGGTTTGTCAGAAAAACCTTTGGTAAATGCACATGTGATTGTGCAGGTATTAAAAAGATTGTTCATCAAGAATGTGTGGATTATTGTCTCACGCTACAACACTTTTGGGGTGATGTAATTGTTGTTTTATGAGAAAATGGGGGTTATTTCCTAAGGGCAAATCCACTTTGCACTACAAGTGCAGTTTCAGTGCAGTTGCAAGTGCACTTGTAGTGAAAAGTGTCTTTGCATTTAGTAAATAACAGCCAACAGTGCTTTGTATAAGGTTACACAATCACGACATTTTCTGGACTCCACACATTTCTGTCAGGGTCAGCTAAAACAAACACAAGCAGTAAATGTCCACAAAGAAGAGCCTGGGGGGAGATGCCTGTCGAGAACTTGAGGTCCTGCAGGCTTCTCCCTGTGGCCAAATACCGCAGGGTAGCGACCAACCTCTGCTCCGGAGTGATGGCTTGCCTCATGCAGGTATCCTGCCTGCTAATATAAGGGGTCAGCAAAGCCAACAAATGGTGAAACACGGGGTCCGTCATCCGGAGAAAGTTCCTGAAATCATCAGGATTATTCTCACGGATCTCACAGAGCAAAGGCATATGAGAGAACTGGTGACGCTGAAGCAACCAATTCTTGGTCCATGAACTCCTCCCCACCCTGTTCATGGACTGGACTTGTGTCAAGGTCAGGACCCCAACACCAAGCCCCCGCACAGCACGAACTGTACGAGGAGTACGCATACGAAACATGGCTATAAAACGGTCGGCTGCTCAGAACGAAGTAACAGAACGCACTGAAGAACAGCAAGGCCTGTGAAGAGCGACCTGAAAAACAGCAACGAGCGGGCAAGATCGCACAGAAAACTCCGATACGAACTGACTGCACGCACTGAAGAGCAGATACAAACCCACAAGCACAAACTGAACGGCAGAAAATGATCTGAAAGCCACGAGTCTGAAAAAGCGCGAATCGTCTCTCACCAAACTTTTACTAACACGAGATTAGCAAAAGGAGCCCAAAGGGTGCCGCGCTTGGTTCTGAACCGGCCTTTTCTAGTCTCGTCGTACGTGGTGTACGTCACCGCTTTCTTGGCGATCGGAAATTCCGACAACTTTGTGCGACCGTGTGTACGCAAAACAAGTTTGAGCCAACATCCGTCGGAAAAAATCCTAGGATTTTGTTGTCGGAATGTCCGAACAAAGTCCGACCGTGTGTACGGGGCATTAGATCCTGTTTTATGTTTTTGATTTTGGCTGCACTTAGGCTTTAAAAAATAATTCTCCACTGCCAATAGTTGAGACACATTAGTAGACACCCTTTTCCCACCCTTAACAGGTATGTGTGTCTCGCTTTCCTGGTTAAGCAATTAGATAAAAGTTGTGCTTGCATATAAAATTAGCTATTACAAAAATATTATTCTGGAATTATTATTAGTAATCAAATCCAATGTGCTTAAAAGTTTTCCCCTAACAAAGGAAAGCAGTATTTACCATTATAATACACAAATGTAATTCATAGAATGTTTAACGCAACGCATGTAAGGAATGAGATTAGTCTAAAAGAGCCCCAGCATGGGGAAATGTCCATTTATAGACTGGAAATCACTGGGCTAAATAAAGGCCAAAATGATCTGAGATCAAGATCTGAAAGGAAAGTGGTTCTTTGATGAGATTGGAAATCAGCAGATAATGATAGTGAAGTAAGCCACACAGAGATAGGCCATATAGGAAAATTGACCTAACCCTTGGATAGCGAGATGAGGCTCATGAAGGTAAATATAGCTGCAAGGGGATAATTCCCTCCATTTCTGTTTAAGGAGACAAGAAACAATCATAACTCCCAAAATCAATATGTGTCTCCAACATAATAGAGGTGATGACCCCTAACTTGTACAAAATAGTTACTTATCCAGTTCTGTGAAAATAAAAATATTGAAATTTCCAATAAATAAAAAAGCAAAAGAAATGCTATGATTTGCAGAGAAATATCAAACAATAGAAGTGCACCTACACCTAAAATAAATCATTCATCCAATTTGGTGACATACAGTGCAAAGAAAATAATCTCAATACATCATCATCTTTTGGGTTCATCTTAACATGCATCAGAGCACAAATTACCTTTTTATTTTATGATATCATATATAGTTTACAAATTCGTCTGGCTTCTCAATCTAAATTCATTTTTTCTTTTGCTCATATTAAAGCGTTTGTTAACCCAACACTTCAAACTCCTGATATGCGCCTGCTGCACCATGCACTTGTATGAGAAAGTATCCTGTTCTCTTTGTATTTGATTTCCTATTAAAAACTGACCACACTAAGCAGGAGAAGAAACCCTGGCCAGTTCTCTAGATATGCTGGGAACTCAGTGTGCTCTCCTCCAATGGTCAGGCTTGTCCTGATACGTCTCCCCTGCACAGCTATTCACTGGGAACCTCAGTGTACTGCTGCTTTTCCTCCCCATCTCTTATGCAGCCAAGAACAGAGGGAATGTGATCACGTATAATAAAAGGGGAAAAAAGGTATTTATATATCTTTTTTTTAATGCATCGCATACTAGCCCGTTATGTTGCACTTACCTGCAAATGAAGCCCATGATTTTCCCGCTGGTGGTCGCATCCATCTTCACCCCTCTTCCTTCGGGGGCTGTGGACTCTGGCTCTGTGACTGGCTGGAACTGAGTGACGTCACTCTCGCGCACATGGTTGAGCCGGTGGTACGGCACGAGCCCTTTAGAAACAGCACAATCGTGTCCTTTCTTCAGTGCGCATGCGCCGATGACATCGGCACAAGCGTATATGGTAAATATCTCCTAAACCGTGCAGGTTTAGGAGATATTTCTGGTACCTTATTATAGGCTTGCCTGTAGGGAAGAGTTGTGTGTAAGGGTTTACAACCACTTTAACCCCTGCAGTGCTGGCACAGCCCTACTGCATGGGATGATTTTTACATTTCCTGGAGTTCAGCTTTAAATGTTCCTTTTTGGAAATGAAATATGTGCAATTGGCTTGACACAAAAGCTGAATGGGACTTCTCATGTGGAGGTCTCATATGCTCAGGTAAGCTTTAAAGAATTTTGTGTATGTGGAGGATACACATTGAGAGTGGAATTCTCAAGATATCTTTTTTATTATTTATTTTGTAAAAAATTTGGAAAACCATTTATCATTTTCTTTCCACTTCACAATTATGTGCCACATTGTGTTGGTCTAGCACATAAAATCCCAATAAAATACATTAATGTTTTTGATTGTAATATGACAAAATGTGGAAAATTTCACGGGGTGTGAAAACTTTTTCCAGGCACTGTACAGTCAGAAAAAAGGCAGTAGATAAAACAGATGCACCTTTCAAACATTAATAACAAGTAGTTTTAAAATACAATGTAGGATGGAAAAGCAGAACTCCATGTAATGCCTACACAGACCATGGGCCCATCAAACTTTTTATATGATCCATAGTTTGGGCATAACTCATATGCCCTGTACACACGATAGGATTTTCCGACGGAAAATGTGTGATAGGACCTTGTTGTCGGAAATTCCGACCGTGTGTGGGCTCCATTACACATTTTCCATAGGAATTTCGGACACACAAAGTTTGAGAGCAGGCTATAACATTTTCCGACAACAAAATCCGTTGTCGGAAATTCCGATCATGTGTACACAAGTCCGACGCACAAAGTGCCACGCATGCTCAGAATAAATAAAGAGACAAAAGCTATTGGCTACTGCCCCATGTGTATGCAAGACAAGTTTGAGCCAACATCCGTCGGAAAAAATCCATGGATTTTGTTGTTAGAATTTCCGATCAATGTCCGACCGTGTGTACGGGGCAATGGTATGAGGAAATGGATTAGCATACTTAGGTTGAACTTAGGTTAGCTTGACCTCCAGAGGGTTTTACCCCTTCATGACCGGGCATTTTTTGCTATTCGGCACTGAGCTAGTTTAACTGGCAATTGCTCGGTCATGCAACACTGTACCCAAACAAAACTTATATATTTTTTTTTCACACAACTAGAGCTTTCTTTTTGGTGGTATTTGATAACCATTGGATTTTTTTTTATTATATAAATAAAATAATACCAAACATTTTGGGGAAAAAAAACATATTTTCTACTGTCTGTCATGAAACATATACAAAAAAGTCAAATTTCTAAATGTATTTAGGCCAAAATGTATTCTGCTACATGTCTTTGGTAAAAAACAAACTGCGTTTTTGGGGACATTATACTACTGAGGACACTAGTATATTTCTGATCGTGATCCAGATACTGATCAGTACAGACACTTTACTAGTAATGACGGTGATTAGCGACTCATATGTGTGACTGTGATAGTGTGGCTGGCAATTTGGGAGGGACACTAACTGACTAACTAAAACTGATGTTGCTAGTGACACTATATCAGTGTTCAGTGATAATACTGTACATTGTCACTGTACTGACACTGGCTGGGCAATCAAAGGATTAACTGTGGAGGGCAATCAAGAGGTTAAATCTGCCTAACATGTATGCAAGTGTGTATGTGCTGCTTGCACTGACATAGAAGGCTAGCTTCTCTCCCTGAATGAAAACAGCTTGGGGAGGAAGAACCCAGGCAAATCATGTGTGTTCTGTTTACACACACACACACCAAGGTCTGTGCTCTGATTGGCCACAGCTGATTAGCAGTTATAGAGACCAAATTTATGTCTGTAACCTGCTGACAGACTTATGCTGTGGCAAATCACAGCACAGATCAGCAGGGGCACACGCAGCATGCCCGAAAACCAAAAATTCAGAACATAGCCATATGCCACTTAGCATTAACTGTAAGGGGTGGCAAGTGGCAAGTGGTTAATCAACTTTTGAGGGAGGAGTAGGCCAGAATTTTTCCCCACAGAATGGCTTTATCTATCTCTCAGTAAAGAATCATGTCATTAATCTGGGGGCATTATGGAATTTGAAGTCCAGCCACCAATTCTGGAGATATTCAGCAAAGATTTCTTCATTATATAGGTGGAGGGGGAAATTCCAAAGAGGTTGTGTGTTGTTAAAATAACCACTGGAGACCATGAGGCTCACTGGGGCATGATCTGAAATGACTATAGGGTGGATGACGGCCTGCCGCAGATGCACCAACAGAGGTCGACTGACCAAAATTACCTTATCCCAGTTTGAGGAGGAAAGATGGCTTATAGATGGATGTTGTCTAATCATTCATGGATCTGAAACTATATTGTAATCTCTTCCAACTATTGTGTTAGTGACTTGGTCACATTTAGTAAGCTTCCTGGCTACATCCTTGAAAAAAAAAATTGCTGTGTTTAGTAAGTTTCCTGGTCACATCCTTGAAAAAAAAAACATTTTGCTGTGTTTGGTAAACAGGAGGTATACTTTTCACATGTAAGGAAAGTAAAGGCCTATTATAATGTCCCCCAAATGATCTAAGAACTTTGCATTACATTGAAAACAAAGTAAAAAAAACTGCTGGAGCATAAACACGCTATGGTGATTATAAATAGCAGACAACAAGTAGTCATTAACCCATTCAAGGTAAGTGTTAGCAGAATAAGTGGGCCTTAAAGGGTCTTACTATTCCCCTGATTCATTTGAGTTGGTGAATGGTGACGTCTTGTAAGATGGTGAACTTTGTGGTGAGAGGTATCCAAGCAAACAAAAATGGACATCAGAGATGAAGGCTTAATGTTGAACAATGTGGCAAATTTCTAGGCTTCAGTCTCATCTGTAAAAGCACATTGATTCTCCCCAGTTGTGGTGAAGTGTATTACCGTATTATCACTGGATAAAAGAATTCAAATAGTTTGTTAGGTAACCATTGACAGACCTTTTCTAAAGGCTTTGCTTCATCTATTTACTTCAGACGAATAGTCAGAGAAGACTAGGAGCCCATGGTCCTGTAAAACCAGATGCCACTGGTTGTAGAATGCTAACAGAATTTTGGATTCCGTAAAATTCCAGGTAGTCAGTAAAGTCCAGGTAGCAAGCGATAATTAAACACAGAGCTGTGTTATCATGTCTTGGAGAGTGTAATCTGTGGGCTCTCTCCACTTTGAAAGGGCTGCATAGACCCAAGGCTTTGGGAATATCTTTGGAACAGAATTTTTCAAAATCTCCTGTTTTGTACTGTTCAGAGAGCCCCGTGAAAGTTATTCCTCCTCGAACGATTCTTAAGATTTTTGAGTTTTTTGCTTACATGACTCTTGTGAAGATCTATAGATTGAGAATGGGCAGGCTTCCAATGTGATGACTCAATGTTCAAGCTTCAGAAATTGATGATGTGCCATTCTACCTCACCCTGAGGCATTTACAGGTAAAGAGCAATGGTCTCTTGTAAAGTGACCATCAAGCCTGGCTTCAGGTGCTGGGTATGTTCACTGGCTAGTTGTTTGTAGGCCAGGATCAGTGCTGTTGGGGTTCCATATCAGAGTCTGCATAGTCAGAGGGTACAAGGTCTATTGGCTGACAGCTGATCACATAGTAAGGGACTGGGATCGGCCCCTTACTCGGATCTGTGATCGTCCGAGTGTCCGTGACTCAGTGATCACAGCGCGGTGTGCTCGGTGCACGTACACAGGGGAGGACATCCCATGATGGCCTCCCAGAAATTGAGGTCCGCGCTGTGGCCGTCATTCGGCTTTGGCCCGAACCTCAAGTGGTTAAGAATGACTTTAAAAATATTTTTTTATTATGTAAATAACAGAGTTTGAGGACTACAAAAACTAATATACAAAACATAACTGTAGTGAACTTGAGATTAAATATGGAGATCTGCAATGTAGAATATATGTTTTATTATAAACAGAGCCGTGTCTTTTCAGCTGTAGTATGTAGGGCAGTGTTTCTCAACCCTGTCCTCAAGTACCCCCAAGAGGCCATGTTTGCAGGTTTTCCTTTATCTTGCACAGGTGCTTTAAATAAGAGTCAATGGCTTGGTAATTTGGACAGCTATTTTAGAGAAATTCCCAAAACATGGTCTGTTAGGGGTACTTGAGGATAGGGTTGAGAACCACTGATGTAGGGGACAGGTCAGTGGAGATGCTACAAAATATGAAATGTGAAAAAGTACATCAACTTTCATTTATGTCTATCTCTAAGTAGATAATTCCTAATGAAGGGAAGAATTTCTTAACTTAATTTTGTGTATAAATAAAACGGAGACAAATAATATGTAAGTGTTCTTATGCATGCCTTGGACTGGAAGCTGAAAGAGAAACAAATTTAATTCTGTACATACCACAAGTTGAATTTATTACTCTCAATCTCTTTCTTTTATACATTTGTAAACATTAAATTGATTTTACATTTTGACATTTTTATAATAATATTCGTTTTGCAGAATCAAAGCAGCCGGGAGTGTGTGTATATCTGACAACCCAACTGTAGACTTTTAGGCGGAAGCATTCTGGTAGATCCAGTGTATATGGACTCCTGGAACATTTAAGCATCCCCCCATGTGACCCCCTGATTTATTATTAAAGAGAACCTTTTACATTAAAAATGTTATCATATTGGAATTAGTTATAGAATTGCTATCACATTCCCTATGTGATAGCAATAGAGCTAAGTGAAACAAAAAACTTGCTTTGTGCACTGGTCCAAATCATTTAGTGGAGGGGGGATTATGGTGTGGGGTTGTTTGTCAGGGGTTGTGCTGGGCCCCTTACTTCCAGGGAAGGGAACTCTTAAGGCATCAGCATACCAAGACATTTTGGACAATTTCATGCTCCCAATTTTGTGGGAACAGTTTGGGGATGGTCCTTTCCTGTTCCAACATGACTGCACACCAGTGCACAAAGCAAGGTCTATAAAGACATGGATGAGCGAGTTTGGGGGGGGGGGGGACTTGACTGGCCTGCACAGAGTCCTCACCTCAACCCGATAGAACACCTTTGGGATGAATTAGAGCGGAGACTGTGAGCCAGGCCTTCTCGTTCAACATCAGTGCCTGACCTCACAAATGTGCTTCTGGAAGAATGATCAAACATTTCCATAGACACACTCCTAAACCTTGTGGACAGTCTTTCCAGAAGAGTTGAAGCTGTTATAGTTGCAAAGCTTGGGCCAACTCTACGGACTAAGACTGGGATGCCATTAAAGTTCATGTGTGTGTACAGGCAGATGTCCCAATACTTTTGACAATATAGTATATAGACAATAAGTAGAGTATGCATGTATGTGTACATAGGGGTGAGGTGGGCTCAAAAATTTTTTTTATGGGGGGGGTAATTGTTTAGGTGTACCTTTTTTTTCTTTTTGTACACTTTTTTCACTTAGCTCTATTGCTATCATAGAGGGAACTAATAGCTTCCAATGTGATAACTTTAACGTAAAGGGTTCTCTTTAACAATAAATCAGGGGGTCACATGGGGGGATGCCTGAATGATCCAGGAGTCCATATACACTGGATCTACCAGATCGCTTGCACCTAAAATTCTTCAGTTGGGTTGTCAGATATACACCCCCCCCCAGGCCCTACGGACTATGCCTGGGATGCCATTAAAGTTCATGTGCGTGTAAAGGCAGGCATTCCGATACCTTTGGTAATATAGTGTGTGTCAACATAGCTGATCAGTTACAGCAATAATCCTACATTCATTATTCACAATTATCTCTGAAACTGAGGACCTATAAAGGCTTTTAAAGCACCATACAGTATATGGGAAATTTTGAGTAGCTAAGTTTATTCTCCCGTGTCTCTTCTTTCAGAAAATATCTACTGTTTTGGAGTGTTAGGGCTAAAATTATTTTTTTAACATAGGTGTAAAAACACAACAAATGTCCCTGGCAGCAAAGGGGTTACACAGATATCAGATAAGAGAGGGTTATGTTTTATTTCCTGGATAATACCTTCTGCTTGCTTCTTATATTTTCCCCACATATCTCCTGCTTCCTTTAAATCAGTGTCAGAACTGAGTGTTGCCTTCTCTGGAAGAGGTGTCTGTTGAATATTTAGAGAGAAACATGGGGAGTACTATACATAATGAAGATGGAAATTGATTCTGCAGAGGTGAACATCCCACAGTTATATGCTTTATGTAACAACAGGTTTTGTGAGCTAACAACAGAATCTAACCCATATCTAAGCAAGAGGACCACAGCCAGCATGTTAAAGATGTCTTAGAACAGATAGCATTCTTTTTTTACAGTTGGGTTTTGGATTCCCCTCATTCTTTGTTATGATCCTGTTTTGCCTGATTATCTAAGATTTGTTAGTGCAGCCCTTTTACTTTACTCTTTAGAAATCAAATTTTTCCACTTTGGGCATTGTGCCAAAAAAAAAAAAAAAAAAAACCCTAACATTTTCTCTAATTTATCATATATCTTTTCATACTGGGTCTTCTACTAATAATGGCAGTGAGAAGCATGTTCACACCATCTGTTTTCAGTACTGGTAATTGTGTGTTCATTCTGAATGGCACCCTAACACACCTGCCGATGGACATGCCTTTGAGTGTAGAGCAGCTAATGTACATTGCAGTGTGGTGCACTGCCAAAAAAAAGTACACTGACTAGTGCTAGTGTTGCCCTGATTTGCCTGTATAGAAACACAAATGACTAGAGGAGCCTTTAGGTCTGTGTCAAAGGGCTTTTGTTTGCTTCAAGTTTTGCATGCAAGTCAATGGGAATACAAAAGCCACTTGATATAAACCAAATTCTGGTCAGGTGGAGGTCAAATGCACCTCAAGCTGTTGTCAAGCTGATGCCATCAACACAAGCCCAAAGCCCTTCAAAACAGGTCCTTAAACTAAGTCTGTGCTTTACAGGTTCACTTTAATGCAGACCTCCATATGTGAAAGTACACCCCTTCCTTTCACTTATTCCCTGTTCCTTTCAGCCATTGGGAGTGAAAGCAAAGCCCTGTGTAAGCTACAAATGATCAGAGTCAGAGCTTACACAGAGCAATGGAATCCCTTATGACAGTGGGTCTTGGCCCAGTGCTGTCATGCGCGTAGCTTCCAACTGTCCCTGATTTCGAGGAACTGTCCCTGATTTCGAGGAACTGTCCCTGATTTGGAACAAAGTCCCTCTTTCCTCCTCATGTGTCCCTCATTTTGGTCTGATCTATATAGTTTTATATATAATGTACGATTTATCTTTCAAAAAGTGTTTCAAAGTGCTAAACCTTACATGCAGTTTCTAAATGTCCGCATTGGTAAATTTCAAATCCATTATAAAGGAATAATAATGTAAAAAAAAAAAGTGTAAAGTAAAACAATTACTTGTGAGTTTAACTAATCATTTTTTTTTGTTTAATTCTCCTTTAATGGGGTATGGCAGTGTGTGTGTGCCTATGTCTACATACCCCCCTCTATTGATACAAGTTTTTTAATTATATAATATTCCCTACTTTCAGATAAACCACGTGCCAGCATTTTAGCCCCAATACTATATGCCATTCATTATCCCTTTTGACAGGATCAGGAAGGCCATGCAGTCGTTACCTGTATTATATGTGTATCCCATTATGACCATTGGTGGACGCTGCAGTTTTATTATGGTATTCATTTATAACCATGTTAATATCAGTTACCACTGCTGTAGAAATTGACACTGTGAATAGTATGAATAGTATGTGTTTATATATATATATATATATATATATATATATATATATATATATATATATATATATATGGAATAAAACTATGTAATCATGTTTTTACAGATAATTAAACTTCTTAAACATCCACCATCTTTATTTAAGGTATGCAGCATAAACAATAAGGCATGTTATTACATATGGTACTTAAAGACATCTAGAAATAGACATTAAGTCCAACACTTCAAATATACATAGAATATAAGTGAGAAATACAACAAGGTTCCTTAACAGCCATATGGAAAAAAATATCAACTGTAGGTTAAAGCCTTTACTTCTAATATAATCTACTTTTCAAACATTACTGTGGCGAGAACCTCAAAATATAACTGAAAGGTAGTTTTCTGGGTCATACACGCACCTATGAGAAAAAGAAATAGGGTGAAATGAATGTGGCCCTAACTAGAGGGTACTGAGCCATTGTGCAGTGAGGAGCCTCTTGTTTGACTTAAATGCCGCGTACGCACATTCGGAATTTCCGTCAGAAAAACCTTGGATGGCTTTTCCGACGGAATTCCACTCAAGCTTGCCTTGCATACACACGGTCACACAAAAGTTCTCTGAACTTTCGAACGTCAAGAATGCGGTGACGTACAACACTACAGCGAGCCGAGAAAGTGGAAGTTCAATGCTTCCGAGCATGCGTCAAATTGTTTCCGAGCATGCGTAGGAATTTTGCGCGTCGGAATTGCTACAGACGATCAGAATTTCCGATAGGAACTTTTTCCGTCTGAAAAATAGAGAATCAGCTCTCAATCTTTTGCTGACGGAAACTCCGCCAGCAAAATCATGATGGAGCATACACACGGTCATAATTTCCGACCAAAAGCTCACATCGGACTTTTGCTGGTGGAACTTCCGATTGTGTGTACGGGGCAAAACTGTATCAAACACGGCTATCCCTCCTAGTGTGGTTGGGGCAGTACCTATTTATCATCGCATACCAGTGAATTTTTCCTGGGTAGTGTGGAAAGGTGGATGACACCTTTAGGTGTCAAGAAGGGAGAGAAATGTGGAGATGGGATGAGGAGTATAGAAGAAAAAGAAAACAAGAAAAGGAAAGGGGGGGGTAAGGGGTAAAAGGAGCAGAAGGATGGAGTAAAAGGAAGGGGGGGTAAGGGTCCTCGGCCACAATTGCATATTATTCACCCCCGTGCTTCACTCAAAGTCCCGCACTCTTTTTCTGTTCTCAACTTTTCATATTGACAGGGATGGAGGTGCATGACCCCACCAGGTAATGGCCTAAAATTTAATTTAAAGTCCCAATATTCCCCATTCCCCTTTTCCCAATTAATTATATACTCATAGGTTGCTAATAGGTGTCCCTCGTTCCTGTATCAAAGTTGGGAGGTATGCACTTGGTTAAGTTTCATGTTCTCCAGTACCCAAAAGTAATGGGTATTTCTTTCAGCTCCCAGTGAAGAATGGATCAGGGAAGTGAAAGAAAGATAAGTATATATTGCTGGGGATAGGGGGATTAAAACAAACCTGTTGCTTTGAGCTGAATGGAAAAACCCTGGTTTGCTTTAAATCAGACACCTCTAAAATGCACTAAAACCTTTGCTATTGCAAGAACAATGGATAGTATTTACCTGTCCTATTCATCGGCCTTAAGAACATTATCTTCATTACTGCATTACAGGTAGACTTTATATCACTGGGTGCTATCCAATTATAAACAGACAAGAAGAAAAAAGGGCAACTTCCAGTTTAAAGGAGGTCTAGTCATTTTGCCCAGTTTCTGTTTTGTTTCCATGTACATCATATATACAACGCAGAATGATTTAAGTACATAAGTGATAGCACAAAAGGATAAAAAGTCATTATCAGTTTTGCTTTATTTCAAAGTACAGCATCTGGCTAAGCTCATTTACTTTCAATAGATTTGCTAATTAGAAATTACTGAACCTTTTGTGCTTCCGATTATGAGTGAAAGAATCAAATTTACTTGTTAGAATAATTTGACAGCTTGCCGGGTCACATTGCCAGCACTGGTATAGCAAAGTGAAAGATGAACACATAAAAAAGAATGTTGTTTTTTTTTTTTAATATACTTTATCTATCTAGAAAAAAAATCATAATTCTGAAAAATGCAGCTGTAATTCATCACAATATTGAGTTCCTGGCATAACTGGATCAAATTTAGAATCAAATTTAGAATATAGAGAAGGAATGAGAGAACAAAGGGGGAGAAATGTACAAACGATCTTTGAAGTATTACAGTAGCAAGAATGTGCCCATTAAATGAACTGAATACAGAAAAATGGTGAGTGCAGGAGTGCACATAGACACGGTGGCAGTGCATTTAAGACTCGGTTCACAATGGCACAATGCGGGAAACCCTGCGATTCCACTGCAGGTTCCTGCATTACACCTGACTCACAGGCAGTTCACATTGCCTTATGCAAATTGCTGGGAGTGTCAATACAAAGGTAATGACACCCCCAGATCGGTCCGCATATCGCAGTGCGATGTCAAATCAAACAGGAATCGGGTCACATTGGTGTGAATACCTGTGCGATACGATTCTGGTGCGGACCAAAAAAAGGTCCTGCACGACTTTGGTCTGAATGCAATGCGAATTCAGCCATACAATCTGAATTTGCATCGCACAGACATCGCATTGCTGTGCGGTGTGAATCACATGCGATGTCACACAGCACAGCAGCGTGAACCCAGCCTAAAAGCATCTACACACAGGCCGAATGTCAGGAGACAACGGCCAGCTAAAAAAATAACAGGTGACATTCGGCCCATGTGTATGTCGGTCTGTCCGACAGAAGCCGGCTGAACCTGCATCCGGCCAACTCCCGATCAGTGCTCTCAGCCAATGGCAGAGATCGTTGATTGGAGTGTTCTGGCAGGGGGGGAGGGCGTTCCCCTCTCAGAACTAACCTCGCATGGTTAGTACAGCAGCTTCGACTGGAGATGACAAAAACAAAGTGTGTACCCAGCTCAAAGTATAACTAAAGGCAAAGATTTTCGTTTTGGATAGAGTGGGGAGGGATTAGAATACCTGTCAGTTTTTATTGCTGTCTCTGCCTCTGTTAGGGAGATTCAACCTCTCTATCTGTCATGTTTACCATTACCATTAAAAGTGAAAAAAAATCACACATTTTTGGTTGTCCCCAGAAAAGTAATAGAGGGAAAATCTTCCAATGGGGACGCTGGTTAAGGTGAGCTGAGGGTCCCCAAGGAATTCCTTTAATTTGCAGGGATTTCCTCTCACTTCCTGTTTGGCTAAGGGACAGGAAGCGAAGGAAAATCTTTGCTATTGGATACAGATTTCGACAAAAAAATCTGACCGGGGTTATAACCCTCCTTTACTCAATTTAAAAAAAAAAAAAAAAAAGTTTTGCCTATAGTTCTACTTTAGGCTGGGTTCGCACTTATGTGAATTGGATGTGGGTTTCCCTGTATCCAATTTGCATGACAAGAGAGTGTGACCGACTCGCAATGGAGCCGGTTCACACACCTCCACGGCGTCCACAGAGCACACAGCAGAAGAGTCCTGCGTGTCTTTGGCTCTCAAATTCAGCCAAAAATTATGACCTTATTTGGATCTGAAATGGTGAATGGGGAAGCATTGGACCCCCTGCTGTGCCCCATGGCCGCACACAATGTGAACCCAGCCTTAAAGTGATTGTAAGGGTTCTTTTTTTTTTTTATAAATAACAAACATATAATACTTACCTCCACTGAGCAACTCGTTTTGCACAGAGTGGCCCCGATCCTCGACTTCTGGGGTCCCCCCGGCGGCATAGGATGCATTAAGGTTTAAAAACACGAAGGTTTACAACCCCTTTAAGAGTGTATTAACTGTAAAAAATATGGAATTTTTCACTCCCATGTATATGGAACAATGCACACAGTTGCGTAAAGATCAGTAATACAGCGATGAGTACCGAGCCTTAACCACTTGCTGACTGCCCTATAGCACTTTTACTGATACAGGGCGGCAGCTGTGTGCAGGATCACGTATATATATATATATATATATATATATATATATATATATATATATATATATATATATATATACGTGATTCTGCATTTCTACCTGTAGGGGGTGCTCACGTGCCACGGGCGGGCTGCTTCTGCTGTGATACTTTACAGTAGAATCTGCTCTCCGGGGACTCAATATCCTCTGGCACCCAGCGATCGTTGGTAAAACACAGAGAACTAAGATATGCCTATGTAAACAAGGCTTATGCCCTGTACACACGACCGGTTTTCCCGTCGGAATAAACTCTGAAGGTTTTTCCGACGGAGTTCCGCTCAAGCTGTCTTGCATACACACGGTCACACCACATTCCGACCGTGCAGAAGGCGGTGACGTAAAACACGTATGACTAGAAAACAGAAGTTCAATAGCCAGTAGCCAATAGCTTCCATCTTGTACTTGCTTCAGAGCATAGGTGTGCGCACAGGGTGTGCCAGGTGTGCCTGGGCACACCGTAATCACCCTGTGTGTTGCAGCTTCCCCTTAATAAACTGTGTTTACTATGTGTCCTATGCCCTGCTGACACCATCTTCTAAGAGTGTATGTGTAACTACTGTGCGCACATACGCGCACGCATGTGTGTTTGAGCTTTGGGGTGCACACCCTAATGCAAAAGGCTGCACACACCTATGCTTCAGAGCATGCGTCGTTTTTGGTATGTCAGAACAGCATGCAGACGATCGGTTTTCCCGATAGGAATTGGTTCCGTCTGAAAAATGTAGAACATGTTCTCTTTCTAGGTCCGCCAGAATTTTAGAATTAAAAAGTCCGAATATACGATAAAAAGCTCCCATCGGATTTTTTCTGCCGGACATTCTGCTCGTGTGTACGAGGCATTACAGTATCTGAGTTCTGAAAGGGGGGAAGGGATGATCCTGTGTCGCTGCAGAGCAGAGACTAGGATCAATCTCCTCCCCTAGTGAAAGCAGCACGCTGTGTACACAAAAACACTGACTAGGCACACAGATAACCCATTGATCGCCCTAGATGTTTAACCCCTTCCAACCCAGTGTCATTAGTACAGTGACAGTGCATATTTGTAGCACTGATCACTGTATTTGTGTCACTGGTTCCACAAAAGTGTCAGCTCGTGTCTGATAGTCCGCCGCAATATTGCAGTCCCACTATAAGTCGCCGATTGCCGCCATTACTAGTATAAAATAAATAAGTAAAAATTCCAACAACAGTTTGTAGATGCTATAACATTCACATAAACCAATTAATATACATATATTGGGATTTTTTTTACCAAAAATATGTAGCAGAATACATATTGGCCTAAATTTATGAAGAAATTTGATTTTTTTTTAAATAATTATTGGATATGTTTTATAGCAGAAAGTAAAAAAATATTGTTTGTTTTTTTTGAAAATTTTCAGTCTTTTTTTGTTTATAGTGCAAAAAAATTAAAAATGGAGCGAACATTTTGGAAAAAAAGCAATTTATTTACTTTTTGCTATAATAAATATCCCCAAAAAATATAAAAAAAAACAAATTTCTTCCTGAGTTCAGTCCGATATGTATTCTTCTACATATTTTTGGTAAAAAAAAAAAAGTTGCAATAAGCGTATATTGATTGGTTTGTGCAAAAGTTATTGCGTCTACAAAATAGGGGATAGATTTATGGCATTTTTATTATTAATTTTTTTTTCTATTAGTAATGGTGACAATCTGTGATTTTTATCAAGACTGAGACATTGCAGCAGACAGATCAGACACTTTTGACACTATTTTGGGACCATTGGCATTTATACAGTGATCAGTGCTATAAAAATGCACTGATTATTGTGTAATTGTCACTGGCAGGGAAGGGGTTAAACACTAGGGGGCGATCAAGGGTTTAAGTGTGTTCCCTGGGCATGTTCTAACTGTAGGGGGGATAAGCTCACTAGAACATGACAGAGATAACTGCACCCAATTGCTGGGAGTAGTAGATCACTGTCATGTTGCTAGGCAGAACAGGGAAATGCCTTGTTTACATAGGCATCTCCCTGTTCTGCCTCTTCGTACCACGATCGCGGGGCGGACATTGAGTACGCGGCTACCGCGGGCACGCTCCCGCTGCGCGCACGCGTCCGCTAGCCGCCAATGACGCAGCGATGTACGGGTACATGATTTTGCACACCCGTGCCACTTTGCTAACATATATTGGCGCGAGACGGTCTTCAAGTGGTTAAACCACTCTAACCTGTATACACCATCTGCGCTGCCTCCTATTGTAGTATCCCCCTCTGTGTGTGATTTATAAAGATAAATGCTGCAAATAGCTAATTTCACTGTCGAGATTGTGATCACATGACTGGCCAGCTTTCTCCTTTTTTCCTCTGAGAGCTGCAGGGGGCAGGGCTGAGATTCCCCTGCTGACATCAGTCTAGAGGGGAGGAGGAGGAGAGAGCTGGCTGGTCATGTGATCGCAATCTCGGCTTCACAGAGGAGGATACTGCAATAGGAGGCAGTGCTGTATACAGGTTAGTGTTATGAGAGCAGCAGGAGGGGAGAGGGGTAGCTCACACACAGACAGAGAGGGGAGGGGGGAGGAGGACACAGAAGCAGAGAGGAGAGCAGATAGCAGGCTGCTGATGACAGAGGCACGTAAACTGACCATGGTGTCAGGGCTCAGCAGCCATGATACAGCGTGGTCAGTTTACAGAGGGGTGGGGAGAAACTGGGAGGATCACCTAGGTTTTTTAGGTGTTACAGGGGGCCAAATGGCACAGGACAAGCACTGTGTCATATAACGTGCTTTAAAGGAGCAGGATCCATTTTTTTTGGATTACTAAATGCTTTAAAGTGTTTCTAACCTTAAACAATAATGTCACTGCCAGCCCCTCTCTTGTATCCAGGCATAATGCACTGTGTACGTGTTTTTTTTTTTTTTTTTTTAAACAAAGCCTCTAAATATCTTTTTTTTCAGAGATCTTCAGGCCGGCTACATGACTGCCGGCCACTCTCCTACTCCAATTCAGGGCTACAGCAGGAGGGGCCGAGATCTCCCTCTGACGTCAGCCAGGGAGGTCACATGACTGCCGTGCTGGACGCTCAGCCCCACCAGTTGTATCCCTGGATTGGAGTAGGAGAGAGGCCGGGAGTCACATGACCGGCCTGAAGATCTCTGAAAAAGGTATTTAGAGGCTTCATTAAAAAAAAAAAAAAAAAGCGCTTACACAGTGCATTATGGCTGGGTAAAAGAGCAGGCTGGCAGTGACATTTTTTAGTTTACTTTTCTACTAAGAGCAGCAGAAGGGGGGGTGAAGACACAGACACACGGAGCTGACAGGCAGGGAGGGGGGGGAGAAGAGATCAGCAGATGATGGAGGAACGTAAACTAACCGCGGTAGTCAGGGTTTGGTGCAGTAGCAGAGAGTGCTGCCTTCCTTTCTCTTAGTACCACTGGCTTCCTCTTTCTCTCCGCTCCTGCTCCTATCCCCCTCACTACTTCCGCCTCTGTCTTTCTCACTACTATTTTCTTTCTCTACCTATACTGTTCTACTGTTGCCTTCTTATCCATTTTGTACTCTGTCTTCCTCTCTCTCTTTCCATTCTTGCCTTCCCCTCTATCTTTTGCTGTTGTCCTCTATCTGGACTCCTCTCTTTCTTTCTCTTTTTTTCTCTGCACCCTTCTCTCTCTATATTCTCTCTATACTCTCTATTCTCTATATTCCTGTCTTCTCTCTCTTTACTACACTCCTGCCTCCTCAGTTCTTTATATACCTCCATCTCCCTCTATTCCTGTTACCACTGCTGTGATCTGACACTTATGCCCCGTACACACGGTCGGATTTTCCGATGGATAATGTCCGATCGGAGCATGTTGTCGGAAATTCCGACCGTGTGTGGGCTCCATCAGACATTTTCCATCGGATTTTTCGACACACAAAGTTTGAGAGCAGGCTATAACATTTTCTGACAACAAAATCCGATCGCGTCAATTCCGACCCTGTGTGGCCAGTTCCGACGCTCAAAGTGCCACGCATGCTCAGAAGAAATTCCGAGGCGGAACCACTCGGTCTGGTAAAATTAGCGTTCGCAATGGATACAACACTTTCGTCACGGTGCAATGTTAAAAATGGTTTAATACAGCGCACTCTCTTCTTCTTTATAATGTGAGAAGAATGAAGTAGTTTTGCTGCTCATATTCACACAGACTTCTCACAAACTTCTTTCTTTATTATTTATCGGGATTCCCTCAATATATTTTGATTTGTCACATCTGACAAAATTATTTTTGTGCTGTTTTATTTTTTTTTTATTTTAAGGCATATTTTTTTTTTTTTTTTTTAGGTTTGTATTTTTTTTAAGGCTGATCTTTGTTTTATTTTATTTTTAGTTTTACTCCAGAATATTTTTGTGTGTGTTTTGTGTGTCAAGTTACCACAACACCATTGATATCTTGTATTATTTAATCTCAAGGAGATTGCTTGGTGTTGGTGTCTCTTGTTAATTTCACATTGTACTTTAGAAATGTACCTGAATCCTCACAAACAAACTGTCCTTTTTGAAGGAAAACACACATAGGCGAGTATAATTGAAACAAAAATTCCTTTATTAAGGGCTCAGAACCAAACAAAGAGGGAGGCAACGCTGGAGAAACAGCAAAAATTGGCGAAGCCTTGGACCCCCAGGGAAGACATCAATTCTTTAACATCAAAATTGGTGGCCTGAGGAGTCCATATCTAAGTGAGTGCAGTCTGGTCCAGAAGTCCCCGAGATCCAGAAAGCAGCAGATGACATCTGTGTCCCCAGGCTGTGGTACTACAAGAGCATGCATCTTTTGCCAGACCAGACTGGACCCAGGGTCATCACTTTCTGGTCTTCTTTCCACGCTTCCTTCCTGGCTGTGGCTCTGCTGTTGGAGATGTGGCAGGAGGAGGAGTAGGACCTGGAGGAGGAGGAGGAGTAGTAGGACCTGGAGGAGGAGGAGGAGTAGTAGGACCTGGAGGAGGAGGAGGACCATGTGTGAGGTCACAAATGTGGGTAGCAGATGTTATTTGGCCCCTCAACCCCTTATTGAGAGCTTCCAACATTAATGACTCACACATGAGTTGTTGGCCCTCCTCCATCCGCTGCATTTTGCAGGCAATTATGCCAGCAAAGTCCTCCTCTACAGTGTGGGGCTGTCAGGGCCTCTGTAGCCTTCCAAAAGAGGCCTATGGCTACATGAGGTGAATATAGGGCTGGTAGACCATGCTGGGGAGGTAAGTGAAGGCAAATATGTATGAAGGAGCAAAATAATAATTACATAAAAATCCAGCATGCATGAGGACAAAGGGGACATTCACAGCATATTCCAATCATGGTAATTAGGGAATGAGGAAAGAAATACAATATATTATCAAACATTAAATACAATAAAATGTGATATTAAAGGATAAAAATCTTACCTTAATATACTCCTTCTGCAGGACCTGGATGATGGCAAATAATGATCCCCAGAGCCTGGGGGGAGATGCCTGTCGAGAACGTGAGGTCCTGCAGGCTTCTCCCCGTCGCCAAGTACCGCAGGGTGGCGATGAGCCTCTGCTCCGGAGTGATGGCTTGCCTCATGCAGGTATCCTGCCTGCTAATATAGGGGGTCAGCAAAGCCAACAAACGGTGAAATACGGTGTCCGTCATTCGGAGAAAGTTCCTGAAATCATCAGGATTATTCTCACGGATCTCACAGAGCAAAGACATATGACAGAACTGGTCACGCTGAAGCAACCAATTCTTGGTCCATGAACTCCTCCCCACCCTGTTCATGGACTGGACTTGTGTCAAGGTCAGGACCCCAACACCAAGCCCCCGCACAGCACGAACTCTACGAGGAGTACGTATACGCAACATGGCTAGAAAACGGTCGGCTGCTCAGAGCGAAGTTACAGAATGCACTGAAGAACAGCAAGGCCTGTGAAGAGCGACCTGAAAAACAGTAACGAACGAACAAGAACACAATGACTCAAATAAGTCACCCATAGCTTGCTGCATGCACTGAAGAGCAGATACAAACCCACAAGCACAAACTGAACAGCAGAAAACGATCTGAAAAGCACGAGTCTGAAAAAGCGTGAATCGTCTCTCATCAAACTTTTACTAACACGAGATTAGCAAAAGGAGCCCAAAGGGTGCCGCGCTTGGTTCTGAACTGGCCTTTTCTAGTCTCGTCGTACGTGGTTTATGTCACCGCGTTCTTGGCGATCAGAAATTCCGACAACTTTGTGCGACCGTGTGTACGCAAAACAAGTTTTAGCCAACATCCGTCGGAAAAAATCCTAGGATTTTGTTGTCGGAATGTCCGATCAATGTCCGACCGTGTGTACGGGGCATTACAGAACAAAATCTCACATATGTATATAATGAGAGTGTCCGCTCGCTCACCACCGAGGCTGCGTGACGTAATAGGCTTGGTTCCTCCCCTCTGCACGTGTATCGACCACTGATTGGTCTTCATTAGCTCTCATTATATACATATGCTAGAGTTTATTTTACATCCTGTAAGTGTCCTCTTTTAAGCGGGGTTTTTTTTAAATAAATTTGAGAAACAGAGAGCACTATGTCTCTAAGGAGAAAGGCTGTTTGTAAGTGAGAGCAACCCCTTACCCATACGAAGCACAGTGGGAGTAGCTGAAACTACAAGAGGGTGGAAGGCGAACAGCTGATCCAGAGTAGAAAGGAGATTTCTGAAGAATCAAAGACAAAAGTTGCGTTTGAGTCTGCCTGACTCATTTTTGAGGGGAGCAGGTAAAAATAGCTGGCGGAGGTGTGTACAAGTATACAGTGCTTTAAGAAAAACACGGTGGTGATAGAAAATCACATCAATCAAGATTTTTGTTTTATATGGACTTTTTTATTGTGTGACATTTCAATGATTTATTATTTTATATGTTTTTTTTGTATTATGTGTGATATTAGAGTCACCATTATAGTAGCGCTGCACTATATATATTTATATACATAACTACAATTTATGGTTTCAACTACACATACTTTAATTATCTAATGCTTATCCAGTTTTATTTTTATAAACATGAAATCTGCATTTTATAATGAAACTAAAGGGGAAACAAAAATGCCATTATACTTCCCGTATTCTTTAAATAGAATTATAGGATGGAAGTACAGTAAAACCTTGGATTAAGAGTAACTTGGCTTGAGAGTGTTTTGTAAGACAAGCAAACATTTTTTTAAAATGCTGACTTGATAAACAAGCGATGTTTTGATATACAAGTAGCGTCAAGTCACAACTGAGTATAAAAGAGAGGAGAGGCACCTTTAAGTGTAGCAATATGGTTACATTTAATGAAGGTACAACATTTAGCAAGTCACATGGTTGATGATTAAAAGGGGCACGTCTAAGTATTCAGGCATCTGGGGTAAAGCTGTCCACATAGACCATCCTCCTCACCGCCATCAATGTCATCCCTTCCACTCTGCTCTCCACGAGCGCTCAAGCCTCACTTTCAGATCACTCTACTGCAGGGTAGTCTTTCCGGTCACGATTGCAGACTGACATCGGTGAGAGACGGCGGTGTGGAGGACAGTCAATGTGGACAGCTTTACCCCAGATGCCTGCATACTTAGATGTGCCTCTTTGAGTTGCTAAATATTGTACCTTCATTAAATGTAACCATATTGCTACACTTAGAAGTGCCTCTCTTCTCTTTTATACTCTGTAGCTCCTGATGGATTTTGCTTCTAGTGCCCTTGTGGAGGCTTCCATTTGTGGATGGACAGTTTTATTTTTTTCCAAATAATTTTATTTTATTTGGATGAACATTTTATGGTTACACAATCTGGTCACATTGCTATAACCTTTTGCTATAGACTATAAACTGAAGGATTTAGGAATAAATGGTTGTGGAACGAATCATCTGAGTTTCCATTATTTCTTATGGGAAAATTTGCTTTGATATACGAGTACTTTGGATTACAAGTATGTTTCTGGAACGAATTATGCTCGCAATCCAAGGTTTTACTGTATACGCAAAAATAAATATACATAAAAATGAAAATATATAGTGGGAACAAAAAAAAAGCAAGTTGAATCATGCCTATTCTATTCTTTAGTGATCCTGTCTAAATGAAAAAGGTGCGTCAAGATTGTTTTGAAAGAAAGTAATGAAGCTTTTCTGTGCCGTACAATTTTCCTCTCGCACCAACAGTAATAAAGACATGCGTACTACAAGATTTTATTTATTCAGCACAAACTACCTAATTTCACTGTCAAAAATGTTCAAAACACTACTTAGAACATAGCAAAAGCATTGAAGAGCCAGTAAACTGCCAAAAATGTATAAAGTATATCTGCCATAAGAAACGTACAAAGCTGAAAATGCTAGTTGCCTGGCTCTTGTGCTGACCCACTTGCTACAATAGTTTTGGAGTCACTGAGCTGTAAAGAGTATGCAAATCAGAAAAGTTGAAAAAAAAAATCTAGCATTTGTATACTTCAAGGTCAATGACTCAAAGGAATTGATTTATAATTAGGCCGTTCACTTTGCAAAGGAATTTTCGCAATAGCTTGAGGTGAATCTCCTCTGACTTCCAACATCCAACCGTGTGCAAGCAAAAATATAGGGTTTGATTTACTAAAATTGCAGAGTTAAAAATCTGGTGTAGCTCTGCATAGAAACCAATCAGCTTCCAGTTTTCTTTTCTTTTTTCTCTTTTTTTTTCCTTTGTCAACGCTTATATAATCAAGCTGAAGTTAGAAGCGGATTGGCTACCATACACTGCTGCACCATATGTACTCTCCATTTTTAGTAAATCAACCCCATTGTTTTTTTTTTCTCTTAACACATTCACTAAATGAAATGTAAACCTAAAAACAAATATTTAATATATTTAACATTGCAGCTTACCAGTTTTCACCTCATTATCCTATAAAAAAACCCTTCCTGTCCTAGGGTGACAATGTTCACTCCCCCAGTGTATCTATGAAGGGAACCATGATTGTCACTAGGCTACTTTTATGATTTGGACTACAAACATACCACTCTTCATTATCCCCCCTCCCCACAATGAATTTAAAAAACATAGCAGAATAAGGATTCTAATAGCCATTGCTGACCCCATTTTAAAAATGCTAGTTGTCTGTATGTCATGATGCATATTTGGCTTTTACTCTTCTCCTATTACATATTTTATTACTTACTATGCTTAGTGTCAAGAATTTTTTTTCTCTTAACTACTTCCTGTCTGTTCTATAGCCAAAAGACGGTTACAGCGCAGGCTTACTTTGCCAATAGGCCGTATTATGACATCCTCCCGTGATCACACTGGCCGCGCACCCCCTGCAGTGAAAAGAAATCTGGACGGCTGTACACCAAAACTGAGATCCAAAACGCCTTCATTCATGAATATTCATATATGTATTTTCTAGTAGAGTCTTGTCAGCTATTCCCCACCTTTCTATATTTTGTTAACTTAAAGATACTTTTTCCTGTTTGGACTATCTAGACATTTGGGATTTGTTTAACAAGTATATAGCTTTGTCTTGTTTTGATGTTTTTAATCAGTATGAAGTTGGTAGGCTCTGAGCACCCTGAGGTGATTCAATTCACATAGGTAGCACTATACAAGTCACTCATTCATTCATTCATTCATTCATTCATACTTATCAGCACCAACTGACAACTCACATGTCCATCTCTGGTCTGTTTGTGGTTTATTCTCTGTGACCAGGTGTTAGGACCTACATTCATCTCCTGACATTGCCAACTATTGTGCTCTATTAACAACCGTAAGTTATCGATTAGGAAACTGTTTGATGTATTTAAATATTTTTTCTGTGAATTGTATATTATGCATATGTTTTTCTATTTTTTTAGTCATTCTAAAGCCATACAATTCCCCTGAACCCCTAAAGAAAGCAATATAGGTAAAATGCGTCGGCACGAGGACGAGTCATCCTTTCCTGCTAATACATGTGCTGTATATGAAGTGTATTATTTAGCTATACTCAGTGCAGATGCTTGTATGCTAATATATGCAGGTTAGAGACTCTACCCTCAGGGGTGTTCGATTATGGTCATTGATACGTTGTATGGGAACTATTACCCATACTTTTAGGGGTTTTTGCCCCACATTTGTCATTTTTATCTTTTGTAATAAAAACTTTTTTTATCTGAACCTATGTATTGATATTCATTCTGAGAGGGGGCTTCAGCAGCATCAAAGTCTCACTTTGTGTATTCCTTTTTCCTATTTTTTACATGAATAAAGGCGTTTTGGATCTCAGTTTTGGTGTGCAGCCATCCAGGATTTCTTTTCACTTGATTGTTACAGCTGCGACAGGGCAGGTACCGTACCTCAAGGAGATCATGCCAGAGTCAGCTCACCTTTGAGCAGCCTGACTCTTTCTGTGTATGTGGATCTGAGTGCTGCCCATCAGTGACCACCAATGCAGCCTATCAGTGCCCATCAGTGCTTCCAATTAGTGCCCATAAGTGCCTCCCCATCAGTGTCGCCTATTAGTGCCACCTATCAGTGCCCATCAGTGCTGCCTACCAATGCCTATCAGTGTCCATCAGTGCCACCTATCAGTGCCCTTCAGTGCCACCTATCAGTGTTGCCTATCAGTGCCACCTATCAGTGCCCTTAAGTGCTGCCTATCAGTGTCCATCAGTGCCATCTATCAGTGCCCATCAGTGCACCTATCAGTGCAGCCTCATCAGTGCCCATCAGTGATACCTATCAGTGCCGCCTCATCAGTGCTGCCTATCAATGGCCATCAGTGCCCATCAGTGCAGCCTATCAGTGCCCATCAGTGCAGCCTCATCAACACATATCAGTGAAGGAGAAAAATTACTTGTTTGCAAAATTTTAAACATTTGAAACATTTTTTTTTTCAAATTTTTGTTTTCGGTCTTATGTGATTAACCGCTTTAGCCCCGAAAGATTTTACCCCCTTCCTGACCAGAATACTTTTTGCGATTCGGTCGCTTTAACTGACAATTGTGCAGTCATGCGACATTGCACCCAAACAAAATTGACGTCCTTTTTTTCCCACAAATAGAGCTTTCTTTTGGTGGTATTTGATCGCGTCTGCGGTTTTTATTTTTTGCGCTATAAACAAAAAAAGAGCGACAATTTTGAAAAGAAAATTGCAATATTTTTTACTTTTTCCTATAATAAATATCCCCCAAAAATATATATAAAAAAAAAACATTTTTTTCCCTCAGTTTAGGCCGATATGTATTCTTCTACATATTTTTGGTAAAAAAATCGCAATAAGCGTATATTGATTGGTTTGTACAAAAGTTATAGCGTCTACAAAATAGGGGATGATTTATGGCTTTTTTATTATTAATTTTTTTTTACTAGTAATGGCAGCGATCTGCGATTTTTATTGGGACTGCGACATTATGGCGGACACGTCGGAAAATTTTGACACATTTTTGGGACCATTGACATTTTTACAGCGATCAATGCTATAAAATTGCATTGATTACTGTAAAAATGTCACTGGCAGTGAAGGGGTTAACCACCAGGGGGCAGTGAAGGGGTTAAGTGTGTCCTAGTGTTCTAACTGAAGGGGGGATGGGAAGAGGCATGAATAGATTCTGGACAGCCGCACTCAAATAATAGCCGAGTTTATTGAAAGATACACATCAAAATTCAAAGGATCACAGCAGACAAAAACGAGCTGACGTTTCGCACTGGCGTCAGTGCTTACTCATAGCTGAAGAGGGGATGGGACTGTGAAGGGGAGATGACAGATCGCTGTTCATACTCTGTATGAACAGACGATCTGTCACTTCTCCCCTCAGAGAACCGGAAACTGTGTGTTTACACACACACATCCCGGTTCTCCGTGTGCCCCGAACGATCGTGGAGGACAGCCGGGCACTCGCATCGGCTCCGAGGGCGAGCAAGGGGTGCACGCGTGCCTCCGGTGGTGCGCACGCGCCCCCTAGTGGCCGTCTGTGTTACCGACGTAACATGACGGCGATTCGCGCAGCCGAGCCATGTTGCCACAGTATAACTGTGGTGGCTGGTCGGCAAGCGGTTAAATACCACCAAAAGAAAGCTCTATTTGTGTGAAAAAAATGATAAAAATTTCATATGGTTGCAGTGTTGCAATGGGTTAATTTTGATCAGGGAAATGTGATATATCACAAAATAATATTGCATATATACCATCTTTAGCCAATAGGTGGAGCTGTGTTCTAGCTCTTTGAATGCTTTTTCTTACACACGATTGGACTTTCTGACAACAAAACTGTGGATTTTTGTTCGAAGGATGTTGGCTCCAACTTGTCTTGCATACACACAGTCACACAAATGGCCAACAATTACGAACGTAGTGACGTACAAGACATACGTTATATTTCAATTACGAGCGCTATTTTTACAAGACCGAGCGCTTCCGGCTCGTACTTGATTCCGAGCATGCGTGAACTTTTGTCCGACAGACTTGTGTACACACGATCGGAAAGTCTGACAACAAACATTTGTTGGGGGAAAATCTGAGAACCTGCTAGCCAACAATTGTTGGTGGAAAGTCCGACAACAAATGTTCGATGGAGCATACACACTGTTTCCACCAACAAGCTCACATCCAACATTTGTTGTCGGAAAATTTGATCGTGTGTACGGGGCATTGCAGTTCTCATGCTATAAATAGACCAGAGAAATAGACGCACAATAATTTATATTCCAGTCTATGGTTTACATCTTCCACGCAGCTTCTATATTATTGTTCTATTGCTGCAGGAAGTATGAGGACCAGAAAGAAGGTGAGAACTTTCTGTAGTTCATGCAAGGTACACAATTCTATTTTGTGTAGATATTCGAGTTTGCATACATTTCTATTATTGATATAATTATACTATAGTATATGTTTTTTTTTTATATAAAGGTAATGAATCTTGTGTTTTATGCTTTTAAAACTAACCCAATTTTTTAGGAATTGATTTGTTTCAGATTGCAAATTGTGGAGTTTTTTAAACTGTGCAAAGTATCTTTATTGTAGGGAACATGAGTACGCTGGGAGACACCAAAGTACTTAAGCTGCTTGATGGCTGATGTGATCAATCACAGCTCACAGTGCACACAACTAATCGGATTATTCTATATAGACCTACACAGCTATTTTCTTGGCAGGAGATGGAAATCCTCATTGACATTAAGGGGCATATTTATAAAGCAGTAAGTGTTTAGGACCATTATCATTAGTGCTCCTGCTTTGCTTGCCTAAAGGATTCCCATAACAAACTGTATTATGAGGATGGAGTGATGCTGTCACCTTCCATCTCAGACAATGGAAGCGTTTAACTATATGAGTGTGTTTTATTAAGTTTTAAGTTGCATTCACCTTTGTTTTGCTGTGTTTGTTATTGTCTGGGTGCTTTAGGTTTACGTATGTTTTAAAATAACTTTGTTATTTGGAAAACAGAATTTCAATAATATAAAAACATTTTCTGCAAGATTTTCTTTATACTATAACTACATTTGATTTATTTTTTAACATTTTTTTTGTAAAGCAGGGCAGTAAGATAACTTTAAAAATGCAATATTTGTTAACTGATCTGTTTGTACAGGCTGTATAAATATCTATTGCGCTGAATATTGCTTCTTTAAGGTTTATGTATTAAAGCATTGATAAAATGTAAAGTTCAATAACCCATTTTAAACAGTGTGGCATTAAAAGTGATACTAAAGTCTTTTTTTTTTCTGTCTTAAAAATAACAAACATGTTATACTTTCCTGCTCTGTGCAGTGGTTTTGCTCAGAGCAGCCCAGATCCTCCTCTTCTCAGGTCCCTCGCCAACGCTCCTGGCGCCTCCCTTCTGTCAAGTGCCCCCGCAGCAAGCAGATTGCTATGGGGGGCACCAGTGCTGAGCCACAAACTGTGTGGTCATTCAGACATGGAGCCATGGTTCGCCCCCACCCCCTCTCTCTCCCAATTGGCTAACTGAGTTTGATTGGCAGCAATGGGAGCCAATGGCACCGCTGCTGTGTCTTAGCCAGTCAGGAAGGAGAGTCCTGGATGGTCGAGGCACTCATGTACATCGCTGGATAGTCATGGAGCTCAGGTAAGTATTAGTGGGGCCGAGGGGGCTGCCACACACACAGAAGGTTTTTTTTATCTTAATGCATAAAATGCATTAAAATGAAAAACCTTCTACCTTTACAATCACTTTAAGGCATTATTAAAACCAATAGCAAAATGTATTATATTGCAGCTTACCAGTTCTTAGCTGTGGTGGCTGCATTAGTCTTCTTTTTAAGGCTTTATTATTTTATTTTCACATTATGATCCCTCCAGTAAGGCTAAGTTCACACTGGCATTAAAAGCAGGCATTTGAGAGGTGTTAAAAACGCCCCTCAAACACCTATGCAAATGATACAATGGACAGCACACGTCAAAACATGAAGTGCTTTTGTCGCGTCACTTCAAAATTGAAGCCTCATGTAGGGTGAGTAGGCAATTGAAGCCTTTTAACGCCTCATATTCAAGTCTATGGTAACGCTGTGCAAATGCTCTAGCAGGCAGTAGCGGAACGGTTGCGGGGCATAAAAATGAATTAATTTCCTGTAATGGAATAGGCGTTTGTGGAGTGCTTTTAACGCGCCTTAACGCTCATCAAATGCTTCAAAACTGCCCATGTGGCATTTGGGAAGCATTTTTAACTCGCCATAAACGATTGTAAATGCCTGTCTAACATCCATACTAAAGCTCATTAACGTGAGTCTAATGCCCATACTAACGCTATAGGAGCATTTGTCAAACATTAAAAATTTAGTCAAGTGTAAACAAGCCCTTAGTCTGTTATTTTTTAACAGACCAAGCTGTCTTGCAAATGTAGCAGTTAAAGGGTTGAGACAAGCCAGTTACCACTGGCAGGGGTGCTTATAATGGTCAGTTTTTATTTATTTATATAAAACCTTTTCTCCTTTTATTCCAAAAGGTGAAAAATAAAAACTGTCGCTGTAACAGCTTATAAAGTGTGAACTGGTGTTTGGCTTCAATTTGTTAGTGTATTAAAATCTGCTAATACAGCTTAAACTCAGCTCCCCCCAGATTAACAATGCTGCTGTCCACAAGTACCTTTTTGCTCCTTCATCCAGGATTAGTTATACATTAATTGATTATAATTATAAGTGATTTATTCTGGCCAATGAAATGAATTAGCGCCCAAGAGCTTGTGCCTGTAAAAGCTCCTAACAGCTTGTAAAAGCTTCAGACACTTTTACAAGCGTCAGGCATTTTTTCTGCAAAAACAATGCTGTCTTCTTGGAGAATAAAAAAATGTCCTGTGTGCATGAGGCCTTACTGTCCTATTATTCTTGCATCTCATCACTGCAAGGGATCCTTTACCTGCTTATCAGGCCTTAGATCCTAGCAGCTATCTGCTTGGGTGAGTCTGAGAACCGCAACCTGGGAATCATCTGCAGCGCAACCATAAGTGTGCACAGCCTATTGCATTAGGGTATGCACAACAGAGTTCAAACACACACGTGTGTGTATATTGTCAGTAGAGCAGTGGATAGTGTCAGTAGGGCTGAGGACGGTGTCAGTAGGGCAGAGGACAGTGTCAGTAGGGCAGAGGACAGTGTCAGTAGGGCAGAGGATCGTGTCAGTAGGGCTGAGGACGGTGTCAGTAGGGCAGAGGATGATGTCAGTAGGACAGAGGACGGTGTCAGTAGGGCTGAGGACAGTGTCAGTAGGGCTGAGGACAATGTCAGTAGGGCTGAGGACGTTGTCAGTAGGTCAGAGGACAGTGTCAGTAGGGCAGAGGACAGTGTCAGTAGGGCAGAGGACAGTGTCAGTAGGACAGAGGACGGTGTCAGTAGGGCTGAGGACAATGTCAGTAGGGCTGAGGACGGTGTCAGTAGGGCAGAGGACAGTGTCAGTAGGGCAGAGGAAAGTGTCAGTAGGACAGAGGACGGTGTCAGTAGGGCTGAGGACGGTGTCAGTAGGGCAGAGGACAGTGTCAGTAGGGCAGAGGACAGTGTCAGTAGGGCTGAGGATGATGTCAGTAGGGCTGAGGACGCTGTCAGTAGGGCAGAGGACAGTGTCAGTAGGGCAGAGGACAGTGTCAGTAGGGCAGAGGACAGTGTCAGTAGGGCAGAGGACGGTGTCAGTAGGACAGAGGACGGTGTCAGTAGGGCAGAGGACGGTGTCAGTAGGGCTGAGGACGGTGTCAGTAGGGCAGAGGACGGTGTCAGTAGGGCTGAGGATGATGTCAGTAGGACAGTGTCAGTAGGGCAGAGGACAGTGTCAGTAGGGCTGAGGATGATGTCAGTAGGACAGTGTCAGTAGGGCTGAAGACAGTGTCAGTAGGGCTGAGGATGATGTCAGTAGGACAGTGTCAGTAGGGCTGAGGATGATGTCAGTAGGACAGTGTCAGTAGGGCAGAGGACGGTGTCAGTAGGGCAGAGGACAGTGTCAGTAGGGCAGAGGACGGTGTCAGTAGGGCAGAGGACGGTGTCAGTACGGCAGAGGACGGTGTCAGTAGGGCTGAGGACGGTGTCAGTAGGGCAGAGGACGGTGTCAGTAGGGCAGAGGACAGTGTCAGTAGGGCAGAGTTCAGTGTCAGTAGGGCAGAGGACGGTGTCAGTAGGGCAGAGGACGGTGTCAGTACGGCAGAGGACGGTGTCAGTAGGGCTGAGGACGGTGTCAGTAGGGCAGAGGACGGTGTCAGTAGGGCAGAGGACGGTATCAGTAGGGCAGAGGACGGTGTCAGTAGGGCTGAGGACGGTGTCAGTAGGGCAGAGGACGGTGTCAGTAGGGCAGAGTTCAGTGTCAGTAGGGCAGAGGACGGTGTCAGTAGGGCAGAGGACAGTGTCAGTAGGGCAGAGGACGGTGGCAGTAGGGCAGAGGACAATGTCAGTAGGGCTGAGGATGGTGTCAATAGGGCTGAGGACAGTGTCAGTAGGGCTGAGGACAGTGTCAATAGGGCAGAGGACAGTGTCAGTAGGGCTGAGGATGATGTCAGTAGGACAGTGTCAGTAGGGCAGAGGATGGTGTCAGTAGGGCAGAGGACAATGTCAGTAGGGCTGAGGATGGTGTCAGTAGGGCAAAGGACAGTGTCAGTAGGGCAGAGGACAGTGTCAGTAGGGCAGAGGACAGTGTCAGTAGGGCTGAGGATGATGTCTGTAGGACAGTGTCAGTAGGGCTGAGGACAGTGTCAGTAGGGCTGAGGACGGTGTCAGTAGGGCTGTGGATGATGTCAGTAGGACAGTGACAGTAGGGCTGAGGACAGTGTCAGTGGGGCTGAGGACGGTGTCAGTAGGGCTGAGGATGATGTCAGTAGGACAGTGTCAGTAGGGCTGAGGACGGTGTCAGTAGGGCTGAGGATGATGTCAGTAGGACAGTGTCAGTAGGGCTAAGGACAGTGTCAGTAGGGCTGAGGATGATGTCAGTAGGACAGTGTCAGTAGGGCAGAGGATGGTGTCAGTAGGGCAGAGGACAATGTCAGTAGGGCTGAGGATGGTGTCAGTAGGGCAGAGGACAATGTCAGTAGGGCTGAGGATGGTGTCAGTAGGGCAAAGGACAGTGTCAGTAGGGCAGAGGACAGTGTCAGTAGGGCAGAGGACAGTGTCAGTAGGGCTGAGGATGATGTCTGTAGGACAGTGTCAGTAGGGCTGAGGACAGTGTCAGTAGGGCTGAGGATGGTGTCAGTAGGGCTGTGGATGATGTCAGTAGGACAGTGACAGTAGGGCTGAGGACAGTGTCAGTGGGGCTGAGGACGGTGTCAGTAGGGCTGAGGATGATGTCAGTAGGACAGTGTCAGTAGGGCTGAGGACGGTGTCAGTAGGGCTGAGGATGATGTCAGTAGGACAGTGTCAGTAGGGCTAAGGACAGTGTCAGTAGGGCTGAGGATGATGTCAGTAGGACAGTGTCAGTAGGGCAGAGGATGGTGTCAGTAGGGCAGAGGACAATGTCAGTAGGGCTGAGGATGGTGTCAGTAGGGCAAAGGACAGTGTCAGTAGGGCAGAGGACAGTGTCAGTAGGGCAGAGGACAGTGTCAGTAGGGCTGAGGATGATGTCTGTAGGACAGTGTCAGTAGGGCTGAGGACAGTGTCAGTAGGGCTGAGGACGGTGTCAGTAGGGCTGTGGATGATGTCAGTAGGACAGTGTCAGTAGGGCTGAGGACAGTGTCAGTGGGGCTGAGGACGGTGTCAGTAGGGCTGAGGATGATGTCAGTAGGACAGTGTCAGTAGGGCTGAGGATGGTGTCAGTAGGGCTGAGGATGATGTCAGTAGGACAGTGTCAGTAGGGCTAAGGACAGTGTCAGTAGGGCTGAGGACGGTGTCAGTAGGGCTGAGGATGATGTCAGTAGGGCTGAGGACGGTGTCAGTAGGGCTGAGGACGGTGTCAGTAGGGCTGAGGATGATGTCAGTAGGGCTGAGGACGGTGTCAGTAGGGCAGAGGACGGTGTCAGTAGGGCTGAGGATGATGTCAGTAGGGCTGAGGACGGTGTCAGTAGGGCAGAGGACGGTGTCAGTAGGGCAGAGGACGGTGTCAGTAGGGCAGAGGACGGTGTCAGTAGGGCAGAGGACGGTGTCAGTAGGGCTGAGGACGGTGTCAGTAGCTTTTTAATTTTATTATTTTATTACTTTTTACTATTTTATTTATTATATTTTATTTTTAAATAATTTTTTCTCAATTTCTTTTGGAGCCCCGTTGGGGGGCTTTGGCAAAATATCAGAGGTCTAAACAGACCCCTGATGTCTCACTTTTGATATTCCTTTTCTCTGCAGCCTCAGCTGCACTGGACAGTGAATGAATGAGAAGTGCTCTGTGCTGAGCGGCTTCCTATTCATTCAAACGCTAGCATAGTGAACAGTTTTCAATGCTTCAGGTATGAATGGACACAGTCAGTGAGTGAGTGTGTTCACTGTGTTCATTTTAAAAGGAAGGCCCTGGTAAATGGCATATTTACTAGCCCCTTCCCCTACTCTCCATCATGAAACATCCCACCGCAGCAAACGGGGGGAGAGGAGGGAAGCCAGCAGCACTGCGGGCGGGGGGAGGCAACACAGGGGAGGCCCGCGCAGTAGAGGGAATCGCCACTGCCTGTAGTGATTAGGGTGTGCCCAGGCACACCTGGCACACCCCCTGCGCACGCCTATGAGTGCAACCCATCTCCACCTTCGGAAGCTCAGGAGAAGACAAGGTGGTCTCCTAGACTCTGCTCATTGGCCCTCACCTTTGCTGTACATGTGGGCAGGCTGTGTTCTCCCTAGACAGTACCAATATGTGTCCTTCCTAGACTCTTCATTTACCCCAACAGTATCCTGTGTATTAGCTTTTCCTGGGACCTCTGCGCACCTCAGTGTTCCTCATGCATCTTGTTACCCCTGTATCCCTGTCAGCATCCCACTGCTGTAAGATGCTGCTTTATTTCTCTTTATTATACATTTTTCATACATTTTAAAATACATCTTATTTATCATTATTTGTAATTTACATATATCCACTTACAATTGACTCCTTATTTTATTATTGCTCATAGTTAATCACTCAAACCAATCTCTCCCTTCCATACAATAGTCACCTTTTCTTCCTACTAGTAACCCTCTATGCAATATTTTCATATACTATTTTCATTTCATATCTATTTTTACTGTTCATTTGTATCAAGAGGTAAAGTGGTACGAGTATACATACCTTTTTGGGAGCCGATCTGACCCGCTCCGACCGGATCCCACGCTGAGCTGCCAGCCACAACTTCTCTGTAGAGGCGAATGCAGAGGAGATAGAGGACAACAGAAGCCCCATAGTAACTCTATGGGTGATGTCACTTCCTATTCATTTCACAGTCGTTATCCTCCATGTCCTCTGCAGAGCTTCCGCCGCTGGAGATCGGGATGGAGCGGGTCAGATCGGCTTCCAAAAAGGTATGTATACAATACTCATCTTTTCTTTACAGGGATAGAGAGGTTAGTGTTAGATCCCTGGTGTCCATAGATGCAGGGATTGTAGATTTTTCATGGACTTCCACTTTAACCGCTTAAGGACCAGCCGCCACAGTTGTACTGGGCAGGTTGGCTGCCAGGTACCCGTGATCGCTCCTGAGACAGACAGAACAGAGATCTGTCAATGTAAACAGACAGATCTCTGTTCTGTCAGAAGAGAGGAGACAGATCTGCTGTTCATACTGATTATGAACAGCGATCAGTCTCCTCCTCCAGGCAGTCCCACCCCCCCCACAGTTAGAAACACTCCCTAGGACACACATTTAACCCCTTGATTGCCCCCTATTTTTAACCCCTTCTCTGCCAATGACATTTATACAGTAATCTGTGGCTATTTTTAGCTCTGATCGCTGTATAAATGTCAGTGGCCCCAAAAAAGTGTCAAAAGTGTCCGATCTGTCCGCCACAATGTCGCAGTCCCGCTAAAAATCGCAGATCGTCTCCATTACCAGTAAAAAAAAAAGTATAATAAAAATGCCATAAATATATCCCCTATTTTTTAGACGCTATAACTTTTGTGCAAACCAATCAATATACGCTTATTGCGATTTTTTTACCAAAAATATGTAGAAGAATACATATCGGCCTAAGCTGAGGAAGATTTTTTTTTTTTTCAATTGGAATATTTATAATAGCAAAAAGTAAAAAATATTGTTTTGTTTTTTTTTCAAAATTGTCAGTCTTTTTTTGTTTATAGCACAAAAAAAAACAAACGCAAAGGTGATCAAATACCACCAAAAGAAAGCTCTATTTGTGGGGAAAAAAAGACATACATTTTGTTTGGGTGCAGCATCGTATGACCACGCAATTGTCAGTTAAAGCGACGCAGTGCGTAATCGCAAAAAATGGCCTGGTCATTAGGAGGGCAAATCCTTCCGGTCCTTAAGTGGTTAAATAGTTGCTCCACTTTCCCCAAATTTTATAATATTTTTGTATATTACCCCTATGTTCATACCAGTGTTAATTTTGGCAGCAAATTTTGATTTAGTTTTAGTCTTAGTCTTAGGATTAAAATGGCATTTTAGTTTTTGTCCCATTTTAGTCTTCCGCAATTGTTTTAGTCGTATTTAGTCGACTAAATCTCCAGTACATTTTAGTCAACTTAAATGTCCTACGTTTTAGTCGAATAAAATCTCCAGTACATTTTAGTCGACTAAAACTCATTTTAGTCGTCTAAAATCGAATAGGTGTAATTAAATTGTAATGCATTAGTTAACATTTCTCTACAATTTCCAAACTCATTATATACTGCTGGAGTGAAAAATCGAATATGCTATTTATTATGGCATTGAGGTATGAACATGCACTACAGACTAATGTTAATTTTGAAGTCAAATTTCAATTTAGTTTTAGTCTAATGCCGCGTACACACCACCGGTTTTGCCGTCGGAATAAACTCTGAAGGTTTCTCCGACAGAATTCCATTCAAGCGGTCTTGCCTACACACGGCCAACCCAAAGTCCGACCGTCCAGAACGAGGTGAATTACAACACGTACGACGAGACTAGAATAAGGAAGTTCAATAGCCAGTAGCCAATAGCTTCCGTCTCATACTTGCTTCAGAGCATGCTTCGTTTTTGGTCCGTCAGAACAGCATACAGACGAGCAGTTTTCCCGATAGGAATTGGTTCCGTCGGAAATATTTAGAACATGTTCTTTTTCTAGGTCCGTCAGAATTTTCGAAAAAAAGAGTCCGATGAGGCATACACACAATCGGAATATACGATGAAAAGCTTCCGTCTGACTTTTTCTGTCGGACATTCCGCTCGTGTGTACGCGGCTTTAGTCTTTTGACTAAAACGGCATTTTAGTTTTAGTCCCATTTTAGTCTTTTGACTAAAATGCCATTTATCTCTCACTCTCAGAGGATCACCGTATATTTTTGCTCTGTAGTAAATTCAAATGCAATTTAGATATTAACCCCTTTGGTCCCTGCAACCTCAGTATTCAAATAAGGGGGTATTTTGGCAGATTTCCGTATGTGGCTTCATATCTCTAACATAGCAAGAAGCTCTAATGGTTTAGGTTCTAGAAAAAGAAAAACTTGGTATTGAAACTACAGTCTTAGCACCTCACCATCGAGCAGCAGGATACAAATTATCCTAGCACGTTGTCATGACATCAAATGCAGCAAGGTAGCTTCAGCTCCATTACTGAGTTTAGAGAACAGTGAAAAGGGCAATGCTAGCGTAAAGGCTACAGGGACTGTTTCTAGCAATAGAATTTCTAACCTTCGTACTGTATCTTTTTGCCATTTGCTTTCTCCTAAGTCTTGCTGGAGGCCTTTCCGGGGCACTGTCTTACAGAATATGCTGATTCAGTTTACCTAGGGGGGAAATGAAGTGGAAAATTGAATCTGCATTAATGTAGGATGTGAGCAGCGGACTTGTTGCTTTTGAGCTCAGAAAGTTTAAAGCAAAGACTTGTGTTTGACTTTTAACATTACCAATTTATGGGCTTTCATCAGCTGCTGTTTATAACAGAGTTAGCAGATTTTATGTAAGAATGCAATTGAATATCACAAAGATGTCATCAGTTCAGCTCAAAGAAAAGTTTTGTTCTAAACAGACCCAACTTTTCTGCTGTTAGATTTGATAGTCTCTCTAAGTCTAATCTTTTCATTTATTTCTTTAGCTAGAGGGGCTGAAAATATGCAAGTTAGGTATTCGTATAAACCTGATAACCAGGGTTATTTATGCTTATGAAATAAAACAAAAGTGCAGCGCATAAATATTTTGCTATAAACATTAGTGGGTGATATTCATTAAACAACACAATGAATAGTGAAAATATCAGGATTGTACAAAAAGGTACAAAAAACGTACACCATGAAATGTACTAATATGTGCACCTCCAAAGTGAGTATAGGAAAAGAAAAAGTCCCAACTATAGCTTCATATGTGCATGGAAAGGAATCCAGGGATAGCAAAGGTGACACCCAGAGAAAGATACACACCAGAGGCTTACAGGAATGCCAGTGACCTCCTTTATTCAGGATGATCAAAACTCGCTCTATCAGATAATGAGGATGAGTCTCATGGAAGGGGTAAACATCAACACAGGAACCTCTTGGTAATAAGGGAGATGCAGCCAGCAATCAAATGGGTCCCAACTCGCTCTCAGCAGACCATGGCCTCATTTTCAGGTAAGTTCCGTTTAGTCTATCTCAGTTTAGTTTACCTCAGTTTTCAAACGGGTCATAGATTTGACCACCCTGAATAAGGGGGTCACTGGCATTCCAGTAAGCCTCTGGTGTGGATCTTTCTCTGGTGTGTCACTTTCGCTATCCTTGGATTCCTTTCCATGCACATATGAAGCTATAGTTGGAGCTTTTTCTTTTCCTTTACTCACTTTGGAGGTGCACATATTATAACATTTCATGGTGTACTTTTTTTGGACTTTTTTGCATAATCCTGGTATTTTCACTGTTTATTGTGTTGTTTAATGATTATCATCCACTAATGTTCATAGCACTTTTGCTTTATTTCATTTGGATGTACCTGGTATCATAGGTATAAGTGTTTAGCAGCTATTGTTTGTTTAATTTACTAGTGTGGATATTTCCTCTTTTTATTATTTATGTTCATAAAAGACAGTGTAGAAAAAGTAGATATTCCACTCAGACACTGGATCCCCAGGCTGCTACCAACAACGAAAGCCAGTTCCTATAGTCATCTGCCGTTATCACTTTCTGTACAAAGTTCCAAAGAAAGACAGAAGAACTAATCACCATATAAAAGCCTCAGGAATAGTTTATTAAGTCTTCCAACATACAGAATAATCTATCCAATATACAGACCCACTAACGTGTTTCACTGCACCAGGAGCTTGCTTATAGGTATAACAGAACCCAACCTCTTTCTCTCTCTCTCTATAAAAAAGATAGTTGCCTGGCCATGGTAACACTCTTGCTTTAATACTTATCTTTAACTTTGAACAAATATTATTATGCAAACTTTTGACTTGCTCCGACCTCCCTGATGTGCATGCATTTTCTAGTTCAGCAACTCAAAGTATTAAAGCCAAAGGATAGTATAACAGCCAGTAAGTAAACATTTTCAGAAAGTCGATAATGGCAGCTTGCATATTTCTCTTATGTTAGAGATTGCAGAAATTTCCCATTTACTCCATCATTGACAGTTATTGGATGTTGAAAAGAAAGAGAAATGACACATTTTGCTTTACCTGTCTAGATTTAAAAATTCCTTACAAATGTTCTTCATTTCTTTTTATTAGACCAGGAAGTGTTTTCTTAGCAGTTATTGTTGAGACTTGATACAATATTTTTTAGCTTTTAGTTACAATATAATTTCATATTTTTTAGTTACAGATGCCTTCTTACCATTGGAGAACTGGGCATAAATTTCAATGGGACCCTACCATCCATAACTACCATTATCTGTCACATATCAAAACCATGTTTGCATTGCACTGAAATGTCTCTCAATCATTTTTACAAGTCCTTTACGCTAGAGAAAATATGCAAGTAGAACAGCATTTAATCTGAACTGAAGGAGATTTAAAAAACTATCCTTGCAGTGGGACTCTCCCTGTACTACATAAGTTAAATGCTCATGCTTACTTTAGCCTTACTTTAGCCCTCATTCCTGCATTCTGAAGGACCCATCTCCCAAAGCTGCTTCTCTTTGGCGCTCCATCTGAAGGTCACATTCAGATGTCACCATGTTCTATGCAGGGCCACCAAGCCTGCATTGTAACTGAGGACACTAAGGTCCTTCCCACAACCCAGGGAATCAGAAGGAAGAGGAAATCACCAGCTGCCAATGGAGCAACTGATAAGTAAAACTGCTTTTTAATGTTCCCTAAACAAAAGCGAGCATTTTACATTTGTAGTGCACAAGGAGCACAACTCCAAGAGTAGTTTTTACATTTTCCCCAAGTTCAAGTTTTAAGTCGAGCTATGGCTTCCCATTGGAAAAAATATGTGTTGCAGCATTTGACTGTAAAACCAGACAGCACGGGAGTGGGAAGCCCATTTTCAAGCATAAAACCATGATCAGGAGTCTTTATAGCCACCCAAATCACTTCTACAGTTCATAGGTCACAACATGAATCTGTTTTAACTGGTTGATTGTAATACTGCATTTCATACATCATTAGTCAGCAAACAAAGCTGCAACCATATATAGAACATATTTTTGTCATGGTAAAAAAAAATAGGGTTAAAAAAGCTATATTCTTTTTTTGTTTCACAAAAAAAGCTATATTCTATTTACCATAGAACAATACCATGTAGCAGTAGGTAAAGAACCAAAGTCATCATATAATAAAGGTTCATGTGATTTCTAATGGGGATCTTGCATTTACCAGGAATAATGTTTTTTCAAGGTCTCTAGCTGTAAATAATTGTTTCCATCGTAGGCTGTCCAGTGTTGCTAATAAATGCAGTCATTGCTGATCCTGCTGCTGGAATGTATACTGTATTTCCATATTGCATACATACATTAGCAGCACATAAAGCAATGCCTTCTTCATACTGAAGGGCATAATGATTTGGAATAAAATTGATTGTTTAATGCTTGGGGACAGAAATTATATTAATGGGATCCCATAGTATACTGTTATTGAGAACACATTTTGAGTTATAATTTCTCTGCAGATATTTGTATTTGTACTTCCATATTTGTATATACTTCCCTTTCCATATTTTTATAATTGTACAATATATACAGGTTTGTAGTTTGTGGCACTCACTAAAGTCAAGAAGTCCAGGCTTCCATGACAATGAAAACATAATATTAGTTAGTAGAAGTGTACAGAGGAATCTTTTTTGGTCACAGACTTAGTAGCAAGCAATACATGATTACTGCTCTTAAACACTTAAAACTTTCAGAAAGCCTGCTAACAGCTTTTTTTTTATTTTTTATTTTTTTTATATTTTAACTGCAGCCATTAATATCCATATTCAATGCCCCCTATCTAAAGCTAAAAGGTGCTTAACCACTTCAGCCCTGGAAGGATTTACCCCCTTCCTGACCAGAGCACTTTTTACAATTCGGCACTGCGTCACTTTAACTGCTAATTGCGCGGTTTGCAATGCTGTACCCAGACGAAATTTGCGTCCTTTTCTTCCCACAAATAGAGCTTTCTTTTGATGTTATTCGATCACCTCTGCGGTTTTTATTTTTTGCGCTATAAACGGAAAAAGACCCAAAAATTTTGAAAAAAAAATGACATTGTCTACTTTTTGTTATAAAAAAAATCCAATAAACTCAATTTTAGTCATACATTTAGGCCAAAATGTATTCGGCCACATGTCTTTGGTAAAAAAAAAATGTCAATAAGCGTATATTTATTGGTTTGCACAAAAGTTATAGCGTCTACAGACTAGAGTACATTTTCTGGAATTTACATAGCTTTTAGTTTATGACTGCCTATGTCATTTCTTGAGGTGCTAAAATAGCAGGGCAGTACAACCCCCCCAAAATTACACCATTTTGGAAAGTAGACACCCCAAGGAAATTGCTAAGAGGCATATTGAGCCCATTGAATATTATTATTTTTTGTCCCAAGTGATTGAATAATGACAAAAAAAAAAAAATTACAAAAAGTTGTCACATAATGGTATATTGCTCACACAGGCCATGGGCATATGTGGAATTGCACCCCAAAATACATTCAGCTGCTTCTCCTGAATGATTTCACTCCTCACTACCTATCACAGTTTTGAAGGCCATAAAATGCCCAGATGGCACAACCCCCCCCCCCCAAATGACCCCATTTTGGAAAGTAGACACCCCAAGCTATTTGCTGAGAGGCTTGTTGAGTCCACAAGTTGCGGGAAAGTGACAGAAAGTATCCCAAGTGATTGAATAATGACAAAAAAAAAATTACAAAAAGTTGTCACTAAATGATATATTGCTCACACAGGGCATATGTGGGATTGCACCCCAAAATACATTTAGCTGCTTCTCCTGAGTATGGGGATACCACATGTGTGGGACTTTTTGGGGGCCTAGCCGCGTACGGGGCCCCAAAAACCAATCACCGCCTTCAGGATTTCTAAGGGTGTAAATTTTGATTTCACTCTTCACTGCCTATCACAGTTTCAGTGGCCATGGAATGCCCAGGTGGCACAACTCCCCCATTTTGGAAAGTAGACACCCCAAGCTATTTGCTGAGAGGCATGGTGAGTATTTTGCAGCTCTCATTTGTTTTTGAAAATGAATTTTCAAAACTTTGTGACAAAAAGTGAGGTCTGCAAAATACTCACTATACCTCTCAGCAAATAGCTTGGGGTGTCTACTTTCCAAAATAGGGTCATTTGGGGGGGGGGGGTTGTGCCACCTGGGCATTCCATGGCCTCGGAAACTGTGATAGGCAGTGAAGAGTGAAATCAAAAATTTACGCCCTTAGAAAGCCTGAAGGCGGTGCTTGGTTTTCAGGGTCCCGTGCGCGGCTAGGCTCTCAAAAAGTCTCACACATGTGGTATCCCTGTACTCAGGAGAAGCAACAGAATGTATTTTGGGGTGTAATTTCACATATTCCCATGGCATGTTTGAGCAATATATCATTTAGTGACAAATTTGTGCAAAAAAAAAAAAAATTTGTCTTTTTCCCGCAACTTGTGTCACAATATAAAATATTCCATGGACTCGACATGCCTCTCAGCAAATAGCTTGGGGTGTCTACTTTCCAAAATGGGGTCATTTGGGGGGGGGGGGGTTTGAACTGTCCTGGCATTTTATGCACAGCATTTAGAAGCTTATGTCACACATTACCCACTCTTCTAACCACTTGAAGACAAAGCCCTTTCTGACACTTTTTGTTTACATGAAAAAAACATTTTTTTTTTGCAAGAAAATTACTTTGAACCCCCAAACATTATATATTTTTTTAAAGCAAATGCCCTACAGATTAAAATGGTGGGTGTTTCATTTTTTTTTTTTCACACAGTATTTGCGCAGCGATTTTTCAAACGCATTTTTTTGGGGGAAAAAACACACTTTTTTAAATTTTAATGCACTAAAACACACTATATTGCCCAAATGTTTGATGAAATAAAAAAGATGATCTTAGGCCGAGTACATGGATACCAAACATGACATGCTTTAAAATTGCGCACAAACGTGCAGTGGCAACAAAATAAATACATTTTTAAAAGCCTTTAAAAGCCTTTACAGGTTACCACTTTAGATTTGCAGAGGAGGTCTACTGCTAAAATTACTACCCTCGATCTGACCTTTGTGGTGATACCTCACATGCATGGTGCAATTGCTGTTTACATTTGACGCCAGACCGACGCTTGCGTTCGCCTTAAAGCGAGAGCAGGGGGGGCAGGGGTGCTTTTTGTTTTCTTTTTTCCTTTATTATTTTTTTGCTTTTTATCTTATTTTTAAACTGTTCCTTTCATTTTTTTTTTAATCATTTTAATTGTTATCTCAGGGAATGTAAATATCCCCTATGATAGCAATAGGTAATGACAGGTACTCTTTTTTGAAAAAATTGGGGTCTGTTGGGACCCTAGATCTCTCCTCTGCCCTCAAAGCATCTGACCACACCAAGATCGATGTGATAAAATGCTTTCCCAATTTCCCAATGGCGCTGTTTACATCCAGTGAAATCTAAGTCATGAAATGCTTGTAGCTTCCGGTTTCTTAGGCCATAGAGATGTTTGGAGCCACTCTGGTCTCTGATCAGCTCTATGGTCAGCTGGCTGAATTACCGGCTGCATTCTCAGACGGAAGATGGTGGGGGGGGGGCATTCCCTCCCACTGCTTGTAAAAGCAGTCTAGTGTTTTTTTTTTTTTTTTTACACTTTTTTTTGTAACTGTAACTTTTATAACTGTAACTGGTTCCAGGTTCGGGTCTCTCAAAATGTGATGGCATCTTGGGAGACCCTGTGAAAGTGTGTCTAGTCTGTGCAATGCTGTACCCTACACTAATACTCAACTAGTGTATGGTAGCGTTCAAAACATTCACCAATGCAAAGACCAGGATTGTCAGGACAGGAGGGACAATAATAGTGGGTGTCACGCCTATATCCACGCTTGCTGCAGACACGACATCTTTTTTGGGGGGGTTCGTTGGGTAGGGGTACTCGGGAAGACATAAAGAAAATGCCTCTCATGCAGCCGACTGCATTTGGTTGGGGATGTGAATGGGGGAAGTACGGGTGCTGCAGAGGTTCCCAATTAGGATTGGCGAATGCAGCAGGAAGGGCACTATGGGTACGATGGGCCTGTCTTTGTCTTCTTGGTGGCAGCGGGACACTACTTGTGCTTGCCACCTCACCAGCTTGAACTGTACTTATGGGACTCGCCACATTACCAAGTGTTACTGCAGTGCTGTTTTGACTACGACCGGGGTGTACTAGGCCGCTGGTGCTTACCAGTTCACCAAAACGCTATTAAAAAAAACTGTTAGTGATCGCAGGGATCAGGCCTGACTCTGCGAACACTGCAGTTATGCATTTAGTGTTTTGTAAGTGACAGTGATCAATCGATACTGCACTTGGGTGGGCTGGGCCGGGCGGAGGGGCAAAATGCAGGTGCTAGCAGGTATCTGGGCTGATCCCGCTAACACTGCGTTTTTGGGAGCCCTAAACTGCTGGGGACGCTAGTATAGATCTGATCGGATCAGATATTGATCCGTTCACATACTATACCACTAAGGGAGGTGTACGGTGTGTGCGTGGGTGTTAGCGGTACTGGCGCTAACCTGACGCTGCTTGGGGCTGGTGCTTGCCAGTTCACCAAAATGCTACCAAAAAAACTGTTAGCTATCGCAGGGATCAGGCCTGACTCTGCGAACGCTGCAGTTATGCTTTTAGTGTTTTGTAAGTGACAGTGATCGATCGATACTGCACTTGGGTGGGCTGGGCTGGGCCGGGCGGAGGGGCAAAACGCAGGTGCTAGCAGGTATCTGGGCTGATCCCGCTAACACTGCGTTTTTGGGAACCCTAAACTGCTGGGGACGCTAGTATACATCTCATCGGATCAGATATTGATCCGTTCAGATACTATACCACTAAGGTAGACGCATGTTGCGTGCATGGGTGTTAGCGGTACTGGCGCTAATCTGACGCTGCCTGGGGCGACGCATATCACCGTCGGGCGATCAGGGGGCTAAACCTTTATTCACTAATAAACGGCGGGTGCCCTGACACTATAAAAAATAAACGAACTAACCAGCGTCACCCGTAACAGTTATACTGTGATCACTGGTGAAAGGGTTAACTAGGGGGCAATCAAGGGGTTAAAACCTTTATTAGGTAGTATATGGGGGTCCCTGACACTATAAAACACTGACGGCGAACCTAAATATTTACCTCCCTAACTAGCGTCACCAGTGACACTAATACAGCGATCAGAAAAATGATCGCTTAGTGACACTGGCGACGGGGGGTGATCAAGGGGTTAAAACTTTATTAGGGGGGGTTAGGGGGGTACCCTAGACCTAAAGAGGGCTAACACTAACTGCCCTACCACACTAACTGTCACAAACTGACACCAATGCAGTAATCAGAAAAAAAAACTGCTTGGTGTCAGTGTGACGGGGGGGGAGGGATGATTAGGGGGTGATCAGGGGGTAAAGGGGGGTGTAATGTGTGCCTGGCATGTTCTACTGTGTGTGTTGTGTTTGTGCACTCACTCGGATGTCTTCTCTCCTCAGCGCCGGAACGGAAAATACCGCGCCGAGATGAGATGACATCATTTCCTCTGCTGCTGTTTAGCATACAGCTGCAGAGGAATGATCTCATTGGCTGGGAGCGATCAGGAGGGGGGGCCACGAATGGATGGCCTCTCCCTCACCTCCGATCGCCGGGGGACAAACGCCCACTGCCTCGGGCACTGGGGGGGTCCGATCGGACCCCCCGCCCGCGGGAGGCAGGTCACGTACAGGAGGTCATTCTGCCGACGTATATCATCGTGAGGCGGTCGGCAAGTGGTTAAAGCAAAACTTTACCCATAACAACTTGATAAAAATAATGTTCTTTAGCAAAGACATACATTCCACATTAATAATTATGCAACCAAAATTAGTGTGTGCTGTAAATTGCCTCCAGCATTGCTCCTGTTTCTTGTTGCTTGTTTTTGTTTTACCATAAATTTTGATTTTTTTATCATTATTACCTCTTAATTAGAGATGGTCACTCACAATCCCCCTTGTCCGCCGTGGGGGGAATTTGTCGGATCCTGTCGCTAGCCGTTTTGGTTCATTTGGGTGAGCAGGCCTTCCTACATTAACATTGATTGTAACATGTATTATGCTTTGTTATTATTGTATTTTTAATGTATTATTTTCCTTTTAGACCTCTTATCCTCCTGAAGAAGCGGTTTATACCGCAAAACAGGTAGAGGAATATTCTATACTCCACTCTAACAGAAACTCTACGGGGGAACGCGTTAATAGTTAGTTATTTGTGGTGTATATGTAAATATTTTTAATACTTTGTGTATGTTGTTATGTAAAATAATTTTAACTTTATTATTATCATATTAATTTTGTCATTGTATCAGTACCAAGATAGTCTATTCAATTACCTTAGTTGGTTATGTGTATTGGTCAGCCTCAGCAACTGCCCTCATATCCCCACCTTCCCTGTTTTCATATGTTGCTGGAGGCTGAAGCCCAGATCCCCTGAACAGCAGTTAATCATAAAGCGGAACTAAACTCATCAATTTAACCGTTTCAAAAAACAGTTACATTTCTGGAATGCCGGGATTGCTAACAGTCACATTTGCTTGTGTCCTCAACCAAACTGTCAAACCATCAAATGGCTGGTGTCATAAATGATCACATGTGCAGCACCATGGCAGTTGCAGATCAAACAGGAGCAGCTCCCTTGGCTGTAAAGGATAGGAGGGTTTAATTCCACTTTAAGGCTGCCAGCAGTTTGGCCTCTATAAACTCGGCAGTGCCTAAATATAGAGAGCAACTGAGCATGTGCAGAGCAGGGGGAGACAGTGTATTAATTGATTTTAAACACTATAGACAATCTCTAATGTTTTACATAGATATACCTGAAGTCATCTAGCAGGGCTTCATTTTCAGACTAAAGGTCCACTTCAAGAGTGGACATGTTTCTAAAATTCACCCTTCACAAGAATATATCACAGCTACAACAATTTTTGAAATGTCGCATTTGCCTGTGATCTGTCCATCCACATGATGTGCTGGCGAGAACGCGTTGATAGAATTAACTGCATTATTTTGGTGTGAAAAAATGTAAAAAAGATTATTAGCTGATTCCATTAAAGCAATAAGAAAATGTCCTTCCATTTACAATGGAAATTACTCAAAATGTTTTCTCAGCTATAATTCTTTAGGTTTCATGGTACTTTCAAAAGATTATAGATTCCTTTTAAAACACCAGGAGATGCACTTTGTTGACAACAGAAAATGCTCATAAAATGATAATGTCATTTGTAAATCTTTTAGTGCACTAGCCACCTCGCTCCTATGATTAATCCAAACATAATTTAATAATACATTAGCAATACATACATACTTACACATTAACAACATGTGCTGCCTTCTATAAGGCAATAAGCACAATGAAAGACCACTTTGACCATAGGAGGCAAAGAGACAGCTTCCCCGACACCACCAGTTGGGGGAGTCCCCCAGATCCGACCCTTCTAAGATTTCATTGACCCGACTTACCCCGTCTCATTGTAATTGCACATACATGATACTACCTCAGGGTAGTTTTTAGAGCCAGGAAGAAATCTACAGACCTGTGCAGCCAAAGGCACTGAGTGGTATTCTGGGCTGGGTGAAGAAGACAGTGTTATATAGTATTGTCTGTCTCTAGCAGAGTTAGCTGCTCTAGGCAAAATGTTGCTGCCCTGCTGCCCTGATGCCCAGGCATGTAAACCTTTTGAACTGCGGCACACCAAGCATTCAGGTTATAGTTATCTTCATCATTGTACCCTTCACAATGTCCATTCCTTTATCTCGGATTATGTTGTCCTACTACTAACATTTTGTAAAAAGATAGGTAGTATTGGTAACAGGGGCACAAGCCATTGAAGAGAAACCATAATCTGGCTCCTGCCATATAATAAAAAGTTAAAAGAACAGCAGTTTTCCTATATTAAAGCTGCCTTATTTAAACAGGGGGATTAATCATGCAAACAAAGCTCATTTTGCCCTTTTTCCTGTGTTTATGTGCAATAAAAGATAAATGTATTCAATTAGGAGGAGTATAATTATGTAATGTGGCAATAGGCTGAAAATATAGTGACTTAGTACTCAGATCCTTCACGAATGCCATATTAAGACAATGAGTTTGATTTACTAAAGGCAAATTAGCTGTTCACTTTTTGAGGTCATTTTCACTTTGCAACAGAATTTTTGATTAGTTTAGTGATTGTGCTGAAAATTCACTTTGCAAATTATATCCTGTCACACGGAAGGAAATTAAAAAAATCAAACAGGATTTTTGCTTGCACATTATCATTCACTAAGCTAGGAAAAATGACTTTGCAAAGTGAACATTTCCTGGCAAAACAAACAGCCTATGGAGTTGATTTACTAAAGGCAAAAAAGCTGTGCACCTGTCAAAGTGCAGTTGCACTCTGAAAGAGCAGTTGCTCCAGAGCTTAGTTAATGAGTAAAAGCTCTGCTGAGGTGTGACGTCCATCATCCAATCATGTGCAAGGAAAAATGCTGTATTTTTTATTTTACTTGCATGTGATTGGATGCTCATTGCACAGTGAAGTTTTACCTTATTTACTAAGCTCTGAAGCAACTGTCAATTTGCCTTTAGTAAATCAACTAGGGCTGCAACTAACGATTATTTTCATAATCGATTAGTTGGCCGATTATTGTTTCGATTAATAGATTATTCGGTTAATAACCTTAAAAAAAGTGTGGTGTATAATTTAGTTAATGTGTACAGTTTTAAAAAAAGGTAATTTATCCTTAAATATCTCTATGTAGTGGTAAATATAAATAACTATATGGTTAGGGAGCAAAATATCGAATCCACTCTAAGCATAACAGACAGAAGAGATATACTGTATATACTATTAGAGGAAATATACTGTATATACTATTAGAAGAGATATACTGTATATACTATTAAAGGGTGACTCTAGTAAATTTCATCAGACTCAGTGAGCAAATTTTTTTATTAAAAACAAAAACAATGTCTTCCTTCAAAAAAAATGTAATTTTAAGAACGTTCGTTCTTTCATTTAGTGAATGTACAAAGATTTTTCGTCTGAATATTCTCGTCTGAAAATTGATCCATGTGGCCAGCGTAAGGCTCGGTACACACCTATGCAGTTTGCTTTTCATCTGTTTCTGCAGTGCTTCTTGCTGTGCGTTTTGACTTTTGTGCACGTGATTTTGCTGCGATTTGCGTTTTTTGCATTTTTTTTGGCCAATTTGTTGTTGGGCAGATTAAAAAACACATATTGCTGCAAAAACGCATTACATGCTTTTCTGCAGCTTCTCTATTGAAGTATATTGAACCAAAAAAGCACCGTTTTGTGTGAACGTGTCCCATAGGAAACCATGTCAATGAACTGTAGTGCGTTTCTGCAAAAAGCACTAAAAAACACATAGATGTGAACCAGGTCTAAGGGCGAAAAAAACTAAAATTAGCCCTTTATAGTACAAAAAAAAGCAGATAATCACTACTATAAGGGGTTAATTTTTTTAGTGTAGAACTGTGAAAGTAATATTTGCAGTAGCAATTATTTGCATTTTTGTAATATAAAGGGCTCATTTTAGTTTTTTTTAACCCCATTTTGTTACTGGCCGATTAATCGATTATGAAAATAGTAATCGATTAATTTCATAATCGATTAGTTGTCGATTAATCGATTAGTTGTTTCAGCCCTAAAATCAACCCCTATATTTTTTTAGTAAATCAACTCAAATGCATCTTAATCAAAATTATTACTTTATAAGTCATGACTGTTTTCATATAAAATAAAGTACTTCTAAATCTTTTTTTGAAAAGGTTTTCATATGTGCCCTTACCGGAAAGCAGTCTGAAAGCTACTGGAGCTACATTTTGCATCTATAGCCTAGTACACATACTGTAGACTGTATGCTTTCAGGCTGTGATGGCTCTTGGTTTTAGTATTGACTTCTTACCTTGCATCAGTTTATGTAAAATTGAGGAGTGGCTGACAGAGTACCAATAGACAGAATTACTTTTATGCTGGTAAATGAAAGCAAAGAGTGCATTTATTATTTAGTTGATGAGCAGGATTTGGAAATGTCACGTGACACAGCTAATATTAAGAAAAGGTAAAGAGCAGTAATGGTATACATCAAGAGTGGTGAGAAATGTTTAAGATATAAATATAATAGCAATGGATCGCAACATAAATATGGAGGGTGAAACTGAATAATTCCATGTCTACCAGACTACAAAAAATACTGATAAAAAGAATAGTAAATCACAAAAAGCTGTGACAGAGAATGGGGAAAGTCTGGAAGGCTTACCCCCATACGGTTTTTGATAAAGCACAGTTTTAAGTGTGAAACGCATTAGCCTTCTCTTCCCTGCTTTTACATCTGTGTGCTTTTTATGGAATTATTGAATAAAGACTTTTTTGAATTCTCATACTGGGAGTGCAGCCATCTGAACGTTTCTTCTCTTGATTATTGCACCTGTGACTGGGCCAGCACCCTTAACATGGAGATCAGGCTCCTAGTGCCAACTCACCTTTGAGCAGCGTGAGTATGTGTTTGTGGATCGCGGAGCTTCTATGGACAGGCTTGCATTGCAGGCAGAATAGGTGGATAGTAAAGAAAACAAGGCATGATGCACTACAGAGGTCAACATATTCATGAAAAAAATAAAAAACTTCACCTGCACTGGTCAAAGATAGGAACACCTTCCTGCAAGCAAAAAAGAAACAGGAAGTCCAATGAATTAAATATTTTGAGGAAAATATTAGCAGACCTATACTTAAGGAAAGAGATCTGGAATGAAGACAGCTCCAACAGAGCCAAAAGAATAGTAGATGTGAACTTTTTTCAAAAGGGAAAGGCTCCTGGACATGACATGTTGAGTTTTTCTGGCAGATCCTGTGTTTAAAGCCCACATTTTTCATCCAATTTTCTCCAATATCTGTAAAGAGAAATGCAAAAAGAGGAATCATTACGCAAGAAATACAGATACACAGATTGTAACAAATGGCATGACATCACACTTTTCTGCATTTCTAGCGACATGTGTACTGTACTATACTTTATATAATACCCCATAATAAATGGCAAAGGCAACTATGCATCACATTTTTCAATTAGAATAAGCGTTTGAAAAAAAATCCCGGTATAGTCCCCTCTTTAGATTGTGCACTTGCTAAAAGCCTTTACAATTGTTTTGTATGCATTGTGCGTTACATATCTGTGCTTTGAAATGAAGACTGATGTAAGACCTTTTCACTCTTGCGTTTATAAGGTTATGAGACAGGCTACTGTGAATTATCAGGTAGACAATTCATACAACTTTAAAGGACATGGACTCTGCAAATGATATACAGTATCTCACAAAAGTGAGTACACCCCTCACATTTTTGTAAATATTTTATTATATCTTTTCATGTGGCAGCACTGAAGAAATGACACTTTGCTACAATGTAAAGTAGTGAGTGTACAGCTTGCATAACAGTGTACATTTGTTGTCCTCTCAAAATAACTCAAAACACAGCCATTAATGTCTAAACCACTGGCAACAAAAGTGAGTACACCCCTATGTGAAAATGGCCAAATTGGGCCCAAAGTGTCAATATTTTGTGTGGCCACCATTATTTTCCAGCACTGCCTTAACCCTCTTGGTCATGGAGTTCACCAGAGCTTCACAGGTTGTCACTGGAGTCCTCTTCCACTCCTCCATGAGGACAACACTGAGCTGGTGGATGTTGGAGACCTTGCAATCCTCCACCTTCCGTTTAAGGATGCCCCACAGTTGCTCAATAGGGTTTAGGTCAGGAAACATGCTTGGCCAGTCCATCACCTTTTCCCTCAGCTTCTTAATTTTCAATATTTTATTGAAGTTTTTGCAAAAACAATAGTACAGACATTTACCATGTGTAATAAGTAAAGAAAGTCTGTATTCATACAACATATAAGCGAACTTGTTTCAGGAAGAAATATTTAGACATCTCCGTATTAAGTGGCTTCAGGTGCATCCTTGTAGCTTGCGTGTGAGGAAAGCTCCTCCTCCCCTCGGACACCCTGTCAGGGATCTTGCTCTATCCGCTTGAGAGGATCGGAGCCTCCCACCCACCGAGACTCTCCCTTCCATACTATAATAGCTGTCACCTTCAAGAGCCTGTTACTAAGTTTGCCTGATAATATACCATGAAGGTAAATTATGGAAAATAAGAGAAAAGAAATTAAAACTGAACATTATGCAGAATAAGCAATCCTAACGAACAAAAGTAGAGTATTCCAGCATATATTTCTATCAGGGTGACCTTCGTTGAGTTATTCATGACTAGTATATATGCAAGTTTTCAAAATGGAGGGGCTGACTGATTCAGACCGCCCAGGGGATTCAAAGGATCCTGTCAGAGATCCGGAAAGCAGTCCCCCCAGAGTACCCTGCTGGAGATATATCATAACAAAAAAGACCTGTGAGAACAGAAGAGACTAGGTAGCCTCTTCAAGAAACGAAAGAAAACGTGTTAGAAAGAAGAAGAGAAGAAGTGGAGATGCACAGTGCTACTGAGAAGGAAGAGCGCAGCCTGCTCCAGGCTTCATTCCTGGTAGGAGTGGTATGTGATAGTACTGTGCCCATGGTTCCCAAGTTGCATTAAATCTCTCAATTTTGTCCATCAGTTTCGCTACTATTTTCTCCTGGGACATTATCCATGAAACCTTTCTCTTACAGCACTGGAAGGACATTGTAGGCCTTTTCCAGGCCTTAGCTATAGTAATTTTTGCTCCTAAAAAAATGAAGAAGGCGAGAGTTTGGGAGCGCTTAGATATATTAGGGATAGTGTGGTTAAGTAAAGCTATGTGAGGGTCAGGGGTAATCGATAAGTTCAAGAGATTGCCTATAGTTCGAAATATTTTCTTCCAAAAGGATTTGATGCGGGGGCAAGACCACCATATGTGGAACATAGTGCCTTCCAATTTGCAACTTCTAAAGCACAGTGGAGAAGTCCCAGGATAAAACAAAGCCAATCTGGCAGGCACATAATACCACCTTGACAGAACCTTAATGCTAGCCTCTATTAGGGAGATGTTGCAGATACCTGTATATGAGCGGTTCCATACTCTAAACCAATCCGTTTGTGTCCATGATCCGCCTGTGTCCTCCTCCCATGTCCTAGCATATGTTGGTTTGTCCAGTTTTGACATAAGTGCTGTGTATATTACAGAAATCCCTCCCTTTTGGTTAGCAATGTTAGAGCTTCCCTCAGCTTCTTTAGCAAGGCAGTGGTCATCTTGGAGGTGTGTTTGAGGTCTTTATTATGTTGGAATACTGCCCTGCGGCCCAGTCTCCAAAGGGAGGGGATCATGCTCAGCTTCAGTATGTCACAGTACATGTTGGCATTCATGGTTCCCGCATGAACTGTAGCTCCCCAGTGCAGGCAGCACTCATGCAGCCCCAGACCATGACACCCCCACCACCATGCTTGACTGTAGGCAAGACACACTTTTCTTTGTACTCCTCACCTGGTTGCCACCACACACGCTTGACACCATCTGAACCAAATAAGTATCTTGATTTCCTCAGACCACAGGACATAGTTCCAGTAATCCATGCCCTTAGTCTGCGTGTCTTCAGCAAGCTGCGGGCTTTATTGTGCATCATCTTTAGAAGAAGCTTCCTTCTGGGAAAACAGACATGCAGACCAATTTGATGCAGTGTGCGGCGTATGGTCGGAGCACTGACAGGCTACCCCCCACCCCTTTAACCTCTGCAGCATTGCTGGCAGCACTCATATGTCAATTAACCAAAGACAACCTCTGGATATGACGCTGAGCACATACGCTCAACTTCTTTGGTCGACCATGGCAAGGCCTGTTCTGAGTGGAACCTGTCCTGGTAAACCGCTGTATGGTCTTGGCCACCGTGCTGCAGCTCAGGGTCCTGGCAATCTTCTTATAGCCTAGGCCATCATTATGTGGAGCCACAATTCTTTTTTTCAGATCCTCAGAGAGTTCTTTGCCGTAAGGTGCCATGTTGAGCTTCCATTGACCTGTATGAGAGTGAGAGCACCAAATTTAACACACCTTCTCCACATTCACACCTGAGACCTTGTAATACTAACGAGTCACATGACACCAGAGAGGAAAAATGGCTAATTGGCCCCAATTTGAACATTTTCACTTAGGGGTGTACTCACTTTTGTTGCCAGTGGTTTAGACATTAATGGCTGTGTGTTGAGTTATTTTGAGGGGACAGCAAATTTACACTGTTATACAAGCTGTACACTCACTACTTTTACATTGTAGCAAAGTGTCATTTCTTCAGTGTTTTCACATGAAAAGATATAATAAAATATTTACAAACATGTGAGAGATGTACTCACTTTTGTGAGATACTGTAAATGTACTTTCCATATTTACTGTGATATGCAGGAAAAGACCAATTGCTTGCAAATCTTTGCCAGACAGATGGGATTAAAGGTCTGCCAAAGAATAACAGACCTTATGACCTTAAACCTTCATACACCTGGAACAGTTAAGATTTAGAGGCAATGCAAATCTCCACAGATCCTTTAATCTACCTTGGTAGTATTGTTTAAAGACATGGCTGTACAGAAGATGACATTACAAATAAGAAAGCAGGAACTGAACAGGCTAAAGTTAGAAGCTGATTGGTTACAATGCACAACTTCCCCGCATTCTGTCTGCTCCAGTTTTAGTAAATTTCCCCCTATAGTACTCAAGAATGACAGAAAATGACTTGACCATTCCTTTATACTACTCAGTAGTAGTCTATATATTTTCTATATTCAAATTTTAAATCATGACCTTCTTACCCAGTGTCACATGGTGAAACCACCATGAGGTTATCCAATTTTAAAAACTTTTGAAATCCAGTTACACCCTACTGACAACGACCACTTGTAATCACATTCACAAAACACACTCCCATTTGTAGCCACACTTACAAATTCACACCCCCATTTTTAACACACCCTCAAACAATTGGTTAGTGACCTTTATAACAAGTTGTGACATTTAGGTTATAAAGACAAAATAAACATATTTCAAAAAAGAGGTGTTGTGATATGCATACATAGTTATGAAGGACCATATTGAAGGTATCAAGAAGAAAACGGCAGTGCATATCACACTGCCCACTAAATAACTGTAGGCATGGCCAATAAAGTGGGTGTTGCTTCACAGTGCATGGCTTATAGTACTGGAGTACACAAAGCATATACATGATCACCAAGTTCCAGTACACATTGTTTTTAGGAGATAAGCTAACAGGGCCCTATTATAAAGTAATCGATGTTTGAAGAAATCTTCAAAAAAATTTAAATTACAAATGGTGCTGTAAAAATATAATTTATCTTACCTTTTTATCATGATAAACAACTTAATTCAGAGTGCAGGGGTCAGGAGTATATAACAGAGCATTCAGAGATCAGAAATTTATAATGCAGAGTTCAGAGGTCAATAGTATGTAATGGAGAGTCTAGAGTAGTAAGTAATGCAGAGATCAGTAGTATGTAGAATTCAGAGATCAGGGAAAAGTAACACAAGTTTCAGAGGTCAGTAATATTTAACGAGGAGGTTTGCTGAAAAAAAAATATTAAAAGCCAGCAGCTACAAATACTGCAGCTGCTGACTTTTAATATATGGACACTTACCTGTCCAGGGAGCCCGCGGTGTCGGCAGCCGAAGCCGATCCGTCCTTCGGCTCTCGCCTGCTGCTGCCGCCATCCTCGGTATGGGAATAAGGAAGTGAAGCTGTGCGGCTTCACTTCCTGGTTCCCTACTGCTTATGCGCAAGTCGTGCTGCGTGTCCTCTCAGGTCCCTGCTGTATTCTGTGTCTCACAGAATACAGTGGGGGAGGACTGGGTAGGCTGCGGAAGTGGCGTAGGTCACCGCAATCACCGCGGTGATGTATGCCAAGAAGTGGGAGCAAATACCTGTATTAGACAGGTATCTGCTCCCTCCTCCCCCTGAAAGGTGCCAAATGTGACACCGGAGGGGGGGAGGAATCCAAAAGTGGAAGTTCCATTTTTTGGTGGAACTCCACTTTAACACAGAGTTCAATAGTAAGTAATGGAGAGGTCAGTCAAAAGCAGCACGGAGTTTAGTGATTAAAAGCAAGTAATGCAGAGTAAAAAGGTCATTAGTAAGTAGTGCGGAGAGCAGGGGTCAGGAGTAGGTTATGCAGAGTGTAGGGGTCAGGAGGACTAAATAATGCAGAGTTCAGAGGCCATGAGTAAGTAACACAGAGTTCAGGGGTCGATAGTAGGGATGAGCCGAACACCCCCCTATTCGGTTCGCACCAGAACACGCGAACACCGTTAAAGTCTATGGGACACGAACATGAATAACCAAAAGTGCTAATTTTAAAGGCTTATATGCAAGTTATTGTCATAAAAAGTGTTTGGGGACCTGGGTCCTGCCCCAGGGGACATGGATCAATGCAAAAAAAAGTTTTAAAAATGGCCGTTTTTTCAGGAGCAGTGATTTTAATAATGCTTAAAGTCAAACAATAAAAGTGTAATATCCCTTTAAATTTTGTAGCTGGGGGGTGTCTATAGTATGCCTGTAAAGGGGCCCATGTTTCCCATGTTTAGAACAGTCTGACAGCAAAATGATATTTCAAAGGAAAAAAGTCATTTAAAACTACTCGCGGCTATTGCATTGCCGGTCATTGTTCATTGCTAAAAACGGCATGGGAATTCCCCACAGGGAAAACCCGAACCAAAATTAAAAAAAAAAAAAAATGGCGTGGGGGTCCCCCTAAATTCCATACCAGACCCTTATCTGAGCACGCAACCTGGCAGGCCACAGGAAAAGAGGGGGGGATGAGAGAGCGCCCCCCCTCCTGAACTGTGCCAGGCCACATGCCCTCAACATTGGGAGGGTGCTTTGGTGTAGCCCCCCAAAACACCTTGTCCCCATGTTGATGAGGACAAGGGCCTCATCCCCACAACCCTGGCCAGTGGTTGTGGGGGTCTGCGGGTGGGGGGCTTATCGGAATCTGGAAGCCCCCTTTAACAAGGGAACCCCCAGATCCTGGCCCCCCCGTGTGAAATGGTAAGGGTACCCCTACCATTTCACTAAAAAACTGTCAAAAATGTTAAAAATGACAAGAGACAGTTTTTGACAATTCCTTTATTTAAATGCTTCTTCTTTCTTCTTTCTTCCATCTTCCTTCATCTTCTTCTACTTCTTCTTATGGTTCTTCTGGCTCTTCTGGTTCTTCCTCTGGTGTTCTCATCCAGCATCTCCTCCGCGGCGTCTTCTATCTTCTTCTCCTCGGGCCGCTCCGCACCCATGGCATGGGTGGAGGCTCCCGCTCTTCTCTTCATCTTCTTCTCTTCTTCATCTTCTTCTCTTCTTCTCCATCTTCTTCTCCGGGCCGCTCTGCATCCATGCTGGCATGGAGGGAGGCTCCCGCTGTGTGACACGTCTCCTCTTCTGACAGCTCCTAAATAATTGGGGGCGGGGCCACCCGGTGACCCCGCCCCCCTCTGACGCACATTGGCTTGACGGGACTTCCCTGTGATGTCACAGGGAATGCCACAGGGAAGTCCTGTCATGTCCCGTGTGTCAGAGGGGGGCGGGGTCACCGGGTGGCCCCACCCCCAGTTATTTAAGAACCGTCAGAAGAGGAGACGCGTCACACAGCGGGAGCCTCCCTCCATGCCAGCATGGATGTAGAGTGGCCCGGAGAAGAAGATGAAGAAGAGAAGAAGATGAAGAAGAGAAGAAGATGAAGAGACGAGCGGGAGCCTCCCCCCATGCCATGGGTGTGGAGCGGCCTGAGGAGAAGAAGATAGAAGACGCCGCTGAGGATATGCTGGACGAGAACACTGAAGGAAGAACCAGAAGAGCCAGAAGAACCAGAAGAAGAAGAAGATGAAGGAAGATAGAAGAAAGAATAAAGAAGAAGCATTTAAATAAAGGAATTGTCAAAAACCGTCTCTTGTCATTTTTAACATTTTTGACAGTTTTTTAGTGAAATGGTAGGGGTACTTATGTACCCCCTTACCATTTCAGACAGGAGGGGGGCCGGGATCTGTTAAAGGGCGCTTCCAGATTCCGATAAGCCCCCTGACCGCAGACCCCCACAACCACCGGCCAGGGTTGTGGGGATGAGGCCCTTGTCCTCATCAACATGGGGACAAGGTGTTTTGGGGGGCTACCCCAAAGCACCCTCCAAATGTTGAGGGCATGTGGCCTGGTATGGTTCAGGAGGGGGGGCGCTCTCTCGTCCCCCCCTCTTTTCCTGCGGCCTGCCAGGTTGCGTGCTCGGATAAGGGTCTGGTATGGATTTTTGGGGGGACCCCACGCTTTTTTTTTTTTAATTTTGGTGCGGGGTTCCCCTTAAAATCCATACCAGACCCTTCAGGTCTGGTATGGAATTTAGGGGGACCCCGCGTCATTTATTTTTTTAAATTTTGGCCTGGGGTTCCCCTTAATATCTATACCGGACCTGAAGGGCCTGGTATGGAATTTAGGGGGACCCCCACGTAATTTTTTTTTAAATTTTGGTTCGGGGTTCCCCTGTGGGGAATTCCCATTCTGTTTTTATCAGTGAACTTTTATGTGTGTTGTCGGACCGGCAATGCAATAGCCGCGAGTAGTTTTAAATGACCTTTTTTCCTTTGAAATGTAATTTTGCTGTCAGACTGTTCTAAACATGGGAAACATGCGCCCCCTTTACGGGCATACTATAGACCCCCCCCAGATACGAAATTTAAAGGGATATTACACTTTTATTGTTTGACTTTAAGCATTATTAAAATCACTGCTCCTGAAAAAACGGCCGTTTTTAAAACTTTTTTTGCATTGATCCATGTCCCCTGGGGCATGACCCAGGTCCCCAAACACTTTTTATGACAATAACTTGCATATAAGCCTTTAAAATTTGCACTTTTGATTTCTCCCATAGACTTTTAAAGGGTGTTCCGCGGCATTTGAATTTGCCGCGAACACCCCAAATTGTTCGCTGTTCGGCGAACTTGAGAACAGCCGATGTTCGAGTCGAACGAGAGTTCGACTCGAACTCGAAGCTCATCCCTAGTCGGTAGTAAGTAATGCAGAGTTCAGGAGTCAGAAGTAAATAACATATTAAAAAAAAAAAAAGTAGTATACAGATGGCAGGACCTTTAAGGCACCACTCATACAACAAATAAAACATAGCCTTGTGGTGCAGTGCAGGGCAGAAGAGGAATCTCCCCTCCTTCCCCTAAGTATATATACCCCCCGAGCTGCAGCACTTGGCTGCATTACTGTCACTAAGAGAGCGGCAAGGTGGACCAAGATGGCGGGCATAGGTCCACCACCCGTGGGCACATGCACACTTCTCTCTGTGTTGACCCTCTCCTACATATGTGGGAGATCTGGGTACCTTTGATATATATTTTAGGTAAGAGATATGCGTTGGGGTGATACACAACAGCTAGCATGTTTTGTGTACTATGTCGTATTTGATTTTATAAATACATAAATATGTGAATCTTTTTTAGAGGTAAATTGACCTCATAAACTCCTGATGAAGTGGATGATACAATCTCAGAGAAACACGTTAAGCTAGATAACATCTGTCACAACCACCCAAAGAGTGGTTTAGTCTATAGTATTAGGGTATTCCTTTCTTTCCACTTGTTGTTAACTATACATATATATTGTTGCTCCAGTTAGATGGGTGACAGAGATGCTTGTAATTTGGCATCTCAATATACTCTTTAATGTATCTTGTAGGATGTTTTTATTGCATGGGTTTTTATCTATGTATAAATAAAAATAATCTTTATAGAAAAATGTATTTGTTGCATGTGTGGTGCCTTAAAAATCCTGCCATGTGTATAATACAATTTTTTTTTTAATATGATAATTGAGGATGTGGCACTTTAGGAGTAAGTAAGTAACACATTCAGTTCAGGGATCAGTGGTAAGTAATATAGAGTTCAATGGTCAGAAGTAATGCAGAGTGCATAGGTCAATAGTAAGTATCCCAGAGTTCAAAAGTCATAAGTATTAATGCACAGATCTGATGTCAGTAATAAGTAATGCAGAATGTAGCAGTCAGGAGTAAGTAACACGCAGTACAGCGGTCAGGAGTAGGTACTGCAGAGATTAAAGGACCTGTGGAGTTACTTCAGAGTAAGTAATGTAGAGTTCAGGGGTCAGTAGTAAGTAACAAAGAGTGCAGGAGTCAGTAGTGAGTAACACAGAGTCCAAAGGTCAGAGTATTAAGTAACAAGATGCAGGGGTCAGTAGTAAGTAACACAGACTTCCAGGATCAGGAGAAAGTAATGTGGAGTTCAGAGGACAGAGTAATAAGCAATGCATAGTGCAGAGGTCAGACTATTAAATAACACAGGGTGTGGGGGTCAGAAAAGCCCATACTGTGTGTCAATGCAGGAGAGTGTATTACATGATGTTAGTTTGGATTTTATCCCTGCTTCCTCTGGCCCAGTGTTGGCAGTTGCTGAAGGTCAGTGATTGGAAGGCCCAAATGAGCAGAAACCTTGAGTTTAGGTACCATTTCTGCACCATGAAACAGGTCCCCCTGGCAACAGTGAAGCCCCATCCCCTTTGCCATATTACCAGAGCCTCAAACTTTGACAAACTTTGGCAAAGTCCCCGGTGGAGCTCCAGAGGGAAAAAAATGCTAAGAAGGGGAGGCTTTCCATAAATTGAATGAACTGCAATAACTGGAGACACCACTAGGGACATTTATTTTCTTTCACTGGGACATTCTTGGCATTGAGTATTTTTGTGTCTGCTGCAAATTGACGTACAAGTTTTAATATGTATTAAAATTAAAATTAAAAAGTACCTTTTCTCATGCATAAGATAGCCTAAGGCTGAGTGCACAACATATCGTACAGCTACCAGAGCACTTTACCGCTCCTGCAGCTGCTCATTGATGGTTGCAGTAGGGGGGAATGTGGTGCAGGATTATGTGCATCACATGGCTCCCTTTTAAGTGAAGTGTACAAAATATACACTTCATTCATGATAATGTATAGCAGCGCGATATGCTGCTCTGCTGTACAGTGCCATGCGATTCGGCACAGTGCACTGCTATAAAACGCAGCATGTTCGCATTTTAACGCAACACGCTGCAGCACAGGCCTAGGCTACCTTGTAGTGTGAATGGGACATGTAAGAAACAATTGTTTCCTCTGTGTCCTTGTGATGACAGATGTTCTACAAAACGGTAAAATGCCTGTCACTGCACATAGTGTGAATTAGCCCTTAATGTCTGATTATTGTTATGTTGTCTGAAAAGAACATTTTGTTGTATGAAAATTAATAGATAAGGCATTGCAATAAAATACACAAGATATGTGCTCCATACTGCACTGAGAGACATAACAGATGCCTATTAATTTCTTGCTATGTTGCCAGCAACTAAACACTTAAGCAACTGTTTGAAGATGGAAGACAATGTGTCTGACAGCTGAATTTATACCAATTGCACATATTTTCGCTCTGGTACAGTCAAAGTCTAGAATATTTGTTTAGACTTTAGTTTGATATTATGTTTATAGTGATCTTGTTGGTGGAGGGTGAATCTCACATTTTGAATGAACTTACTGGTATAATTTGACTTGGACTAATGAATACTAAAACTGTACTTTTTTTTTCTCTTCTTATTACCAGATACAATCTTTTAGATGGACATATGCGCCACACTATTTTAACATTTTGTGGCACTGTATAGTCCAAATAAAGAACAGACTTCAATCTCATACAATTAGGCTCTGTCTCTACCTTTTTATACTTGAAATGGTTATTAGTACAAACCTATACTGGGAGAGCTATATAGATTACTATTGCCAATCTCATAATCTGAAAATGTTAGTTGCCTTGTTCTAATGATGATCCAAGACTTTATTACCTTCTGATTCACTGGCATGGAAAAAATGTTCTGATTTAAATGAGTTCTGATATCACTCATTGACTCCCTATTCCAGGTCAGTGATTCACTGTCACAGCCAACAGACAGCCAAGTAAATTAGAGGAAACAAATTCGATACCATGTGCTGTGGTTAAAAACAGTGCAATCTTCCTGTGGATTACACAACAGGGACTTTATCAGTAGAAAATTCTGCTGCAAAGTTACAGACCATGAGCAACCATAACTCCAATGATGGCTCTTACTTCTTTGTGAAAACCCAAGCATGTGTCTGTGTCCTTCATCCCCCACTTTCCCCGTACTTTAACTTTCTGTAGATTCTCAATTGAATGTGTTTGCGGTATTCAAATTCCTTTTTTAGGTCTACTTTAAGTTGTGCCTTTAGTGATATTTGAATAATAGCAATATATTTATACGCTGTCGCAATACAGTAGTGCAAAAATTACAATGCGGCAATTGGCAAATGTAATTTTAGTAATAGGCTCACTGTCCACAGCGAAAAAACACAAATATATAAAATACTTTAAGCGTACTAGTTATTTTGGCAGTACCATACCTTTAGTACAAAAGACTGCAGGACCAGATATGCTAGAACCCGCCTGACTAACTGGACTTTAAAGGCTCAACATGGGAGACGACAATTGAATAAAATTGTTATTTTTATTGTACAAAATTCATAAAAACAGAGGCATATAAGCTTAAAATTGATCCACAAATAAATGTTGCAAATTATACTCTACTAAGGTAGAATACTTAGTTACGAAGACCATAAGTGTATAAATATCAAGATGTATAATAGCACTTGTAGAACTGTATGCTTCCGGTAACCTAATCTGACAGGTCAACGTTTTGCCAATAACATGGCTTCTTCAGGACCCAATATGGCAAAGTAGAGCAACACTAAATATTTTATACAAAGAAAGGGAAAAATATAAGTATACATACGATGTAACATCTACCACAATAAACATATTATTTCTTATACCCTTAAACATGCTTACACTATTGCAGTGGATCATTCAAATCCATAAGGGAACAGTCTGGGGATGGGCATAGGGGCACCAGGACCTACCGGGAACAGCGAGAACTTGTCCAGGGCAGAGGTGCTAAAGCAAAAACCTGTAAATCAGTATATCCCTCAGTATCTATCACACATGAATAATGCCCTGGTGTTTAAACCACAGAAATATGCGTATTAAGAAAAAAACAAGATAAAAGAAAAAGGAGACTTACTATATAGTTTGGTTATCAAGGATAAATGCCATAGTGGTCCACCAGCATTGATCTTGCATAAAGTTTGCAGTAAGGTGTAAAAAGGAGGGCCAGACATGCCCCAGTGTCTGGTTGAAAAAGTATCAGAAGCCAGAAATATCTATGACGAAGGAAAGAATATAGCTAGTAAAAGAGCGCTGTAGTAAACCCAAAAAAGATAGGGACTAATGTAATTAAGCAGTATGGTATCATATCAATGTAGCCCTTTAACAATAAAAATAAGGCTGTATCAGTACTCACAGCAAACAGAGCGGTCTCCAAAAGCAAAAGCCACAGGATAAACACCAGCCCTGAGAGGTATGCCTACAGTTAAAAAGAAGGGTATATAAGGCTAAACAAAGATAAATATGCCAAGTAATCCCATTATTATCCAACAACAGTGGGAATGGAAGGTAGCACTAACTAAGCTTCAATAGACGCCGGCAAACACCGCCCACCAGGCTGCCAATTCCCTCGCCATCTACACGTCCTGATATACCCCCGATGTGCCACCTTTAGTGTTTAAGTAAAAAATATTGGTCATGTCTAAAATTGAAAGCATAAATGTCAGCTGTCGTAACATTACTGCTCTGATAATAAGGTCGTATGGTAATATGCTTCCCATTAACATTGCCTTTATGACAAAATGGCAGCTCCAATAAGGTTACTGCTCTAGTAACATGGCATTTCTAGTAATATACCTCCTTTTATACAATTGCTTCTTTGGTATGGATTACATTTTTGAATATCTGTAATAGAAGTTTAAGGCACTCTAGGTCAGCCTTTTTCAACCAGGGTGCCCAAGCACCCTGGGGTGCCTTGAGGCTTCTTTAGGGGTGCCTTGGAAAAATGCCTAAAAAATGCCCCAAAACTGTATACAAGCTGGTGGGTGGATGAAACCTGCTTTTTAGTTACGCAAAGCCACAGGTTTTCATTGTACACCATTATAACCTTTTAGCTGCCAACCTCCTAACAAACAATGTCATCATCAGTTGATAAGGATGATGTCAGTTGCCTACATATCATCCTTGTTTGGCCCTCCCTTGCCTCTCTCAATCAGCTTTGGGGTCTCATTAGCTAAGTGGTGGAGAAAAACTGAGGAAGAAGAGAAACATTCGAATACTAGTCATTACCAGTTTACAAAATGTTGGATGCCCTATGTGTTGCTGCATTATGTAAAACTATCAGAACAGATTTTACATTTTAGAATGGGGCGCCTCAAGACTGTCCATAATTTTGAAGGGTGCCTCGAGATTATCTATAATTTTAAAGCGTGCCTTGACTGAAAGAAGGTTGAGAAACACTGCTCTAGGTTTTCTGAAAAGTTCCAGATCAATAAAACCAGGCCTGTATGTTCGGTATAATGTTTTGAAGAATTTGTATTTATCCTTGGTGTTAGCAGCATATGTTTTTCTTTAAAGGGGTTGTGAAAGTGTGGGAGTCCTTGTCACCACACCTAGAGTGAAAAGTCGTTTTCTAGCAAGATATTTTCTAAATATAGAGCTGCTTATATACGTTGTAGCAGCACCCTCTGGTTTATTTTAGAAGTGACTGACTAGCTCATATGTTTTATGCTTTTTAATGTTCATTTTGTTGAGAAATGTGGAATGACTTGTATTATGTCTGCTGATGACTGTGTGGATGTGTCATTAATTGCACTTTTTTCTATTTTTGACTGGCAGGGGATGTGTGTGAGCCCAACCCATGTGAAAACGGAGGAATATGTTTATCGGGCTTGTCTGATGAAACCTATACATGTGAGTGCCCAGTCGGCTTCAACGATCCCAACTGTTCTAGTGTTGTGGAGGTTGGTAAGTGCAAGTTTAACATATCATTGATGCTTTGGTTTGATCAAATTAGGCTCATTAACTGAATTTTAATAAGACCTTTTGGAAGATAATTAAAATCGAATTTCTTTTTAATATAATAAAGAAGGGTTGGGGTCTGTTTGCATCCCAGCTGGCGTGATCTAACTTTACTATTTGTCCTGATGACCAATGTCACCAGAAGAAAAAGTAAGAGAGAATCCAACATTTTATGGTTGTTACTAGAAAAAAAAAAAAAATAAAAATAAAAAGAGCTGCGGAGATGTCTTTGAATGGGGAAACCTGTTCTTCTGTCAGATGCAGGATTTCCCCTTTATCTTTGACATTGACACATAAAAATAAAAACTTGATGGTGTTTTTAGACTTTCACACTCCATCCAGCACTAAAAAAAGTTTTCACTAATGTTTCAGCTTAACATATTTTATCTGTGTTCTCACGTACATAGCTTTGGTAATTCTAAGGAAGATTCTACATTGTACAGTCAGATTGTAATATGCATGACCAGCTTTATGCATACCACATTGATAAAAATTGTATTTATATGAATTCTATTCATGATAATTTTGCCTTATTTATTGGACAGTTTTCTGCTGAAATAGTTCATAACCTTAATTTTAAAGGGGTTGTAAAGGTTCATGTTTTATCACCTTAATGCCTCCAATGCATTAAGATGAAAAAACATTCGGCGATTGCAGGCCCCCCAGCCCCCCCCCCCCCCTGTTTACTTGACCTCACCTGAGCCCTCGAAAGTCCCGCGTCGAGAACGTGATTGATGTCGGCCCAGTCTTCTCGCCTGTTCTCGGCTCTTCATAGGTTAGATTGATAGCAGTGCAGCCATTGGCTCCCGCTGCTGTCAATCAACTCCAATGACGCAAATGCTGGGGGGCCGAGTCCTGTAGTCGGTGGCTTATGGACGCCGGATACAGGACTTGGGAGTGTGCCCACAAGCTAACCGCCCAGGAGAGCGCTTCCCAGAGGGGGTTAGCTTTAGCGGGGAGGAGCCGAGACAGCCGCCGTGGGACCCCAGAACAGCAGGATCAGGGCCACTCTGTGCAAAACTAACTGCACAGTGGAGGTAGGTATAACATGTTTGTTATTTAAAAAAAAAAAATCGAACCTTTACAACCACTTTAAGGTAAAGAAAAGAAAAACGTTTGTTATCACGTCTAAATTTGCATTAAGGATTACTCTATCAATTGATCAAATGTAAAGATGAAAGATCATCATCCTAAACTTATAAAATTAATCATAACATTTTTGAGAACCTTACTAGACAAAATCAGAAAAAAAGTTTTCGAAAATGCAAAAATTCAAGAGGTTGTATATGTACTTTTGACGTTTGCCACATTTAATATCTTCCTTACAATTTTTTAAATATTTATTCTGTAGTTTAAATGTTTTCCAAAATATATTTGAGGGCTGTGGGCAGTATGTCTGAAAATGGATAGTGGGAAAATTATAATGGAATAATCTTCCTCTGGTTTAAAATAGATGAAAGTTAAATGTCATGTAGAAGACTCATTCCCAAAAACATAAACAAGGACCTGGACTCCAAGGTGGCCAATGAAATATTTTATATTTCAGCAAGATTATTTATTTTTGAAGTTACGGTAGTTGTAGATTGAACACTTGTGAGGGATTTCTCTTTTCTCAAAATGTATATCTCAGGAATCCTTCATGATCACCTCCAGGGCTTAAATAGTGAATATATGTGGAGGATGAATAGTAACTGTTATTCTCCTTTTGTTCATGAAAACGGTATTGACAAATGACTACTCGTATTCAGATTTCACGGTATGTCAGAGAAATTTCACAAGAAGTAATGCGCTAATAACAAATAGAAATGCACTTGGTTGCTCTGCTTTTATCAATCACAGAAAAAACTGCCACAAGCATTGCTTGAATTACTTGCATTTATAAAGTTTTGTATGTCCACATTGACACTGACTGAATTGAGGCAGTCTGTCACAGGATTTGGTAAACCCACTGTGGCACCAGTGGTTTCAATAGACTTGCAGGCAGGAAAAGAATCTAGAGCAATGTAAATCCTCAGACAGATTGTCAAAGCAAACAGTGGCAAAGTCAGTGGGTTGATGGTAAAGCCAGGTACACACGAGCCAAATGTCGGGAGGCATCGGCAGGGTAAAAAAAAAAAATGTCCGACATTTGACCCTTGTGTATGTCAGTCTGTCCGACAGAAAACTAGCTGGAAAACCAGCAGCCATCTGAGTCCTTAATAGCGCTCTCAGCCAGTGGCAGAGAGCATTGTTCTAAGTGTTCTGGTGGAGGGGGGCCCCCTGTCAGAACACGAGCACAACAGCTCAGTGGGGGAGATCGCTGTACTTACTTTGCATAGTGAGTACAGGTGCTCCGACCGGAGCCAACAGTTTTTTTCATCCAACCTGCCAGGTTGGACAAAACAAAAAAAAAAACTCATAGTGTGTATCAGGCTTAAGATTGAGCAAAAACAATCCAATCCTAAACCAGTCCGGATCCAAGACAAATTGACAAAGTGCAGACTAACAGTAGCAGATATAATAGGCTGATTATCAGAATAAGCACAGCTAAAACTGAGTACAAATGCAGTTTACCAGGGCATATGCAAACAGACTAAGCAGAGATCAGGCCCAGGATGAATGTTCAGTAGCCTGCTTACATTTCTTGAAAAGGGCAAGGGTGTGCTGCCAACACCAGGGCTGTGAGTAATGACCAGCAGATGGAAAAGCCTCAAAGATAAACCCTGGGCAACATATAACATCTTTTAAACCCCCCTTCTTTGTTGCTTTTAAAACACTAAATTGATTTTCTCACGCAACTGCTGTTTTTTTTTAGATAATCCTCGCTTTATTCCATGTAACATAATCACAGGTCTTGTATCACAGGTCTGAGCTGCAGCAACAACTGGGAGGAGTTGGCAGGGCACCCTACATGGCTTCCAGTTCTCTGCCAGATTACTCTAAAGAGCCCCTGTGGCCAAACAGGGTCAGAATAGACTAAAGTTTGGGCTTTTTTTCAAATGCCTGAACAACCAAGGTTTAATCCAAACCTAGGTTTGGACTAAACTGTTGGCCTGTTCCTATTGCACAGTAGCAGCTTGGTGCAGTTTTGGAAAGTGGGCAGAGGGAATGTGCAAACCCTGCCAGCACAGAATGTTTATCTCCACCTACTGAAGCCGTGCTGGCTTGGTGATCAACATATCTGCATTCAACTACAGTAGGATGTTATGTCAAAGTCTCTCTGTTCATGTGAACATGTGAGTTATGTTCTGGTCACCTTCACATGAAATAGGTCCCCCCTCAGTGATAAAAGGTGCCCTATTCTTCAATCTTGTGGCGCACAGGATCATCTAATGGTAAAAAGACGAGCTGTCCTATGACAAGGTTACACTACCACAACTAACTAACCAACTAACTGACTAACCCTGTTTTCTTGTGCCTGGAGTTTTAAAGTTGATCATTACATAATTCTAGTATCAAGAATGTATTTGTGTCTACTGACAGTTTTCAATTATCATTTTACCATTAAATAGAAAGAGAAGGATGGAGTCATGTCACAAATCTTACCAATAACCAACTCACAGCTAAAGTGAAATTTCACTGGAGCAACATCTCCTCTCATGTGTGTAATAGTTTAATTTTTGCCTGCCACAATTTTTTTCTTCCTGTTTTTGAGGTGACTTGTTAATGTTAATTGAAATTGAAAATATACCTATAATAATTTATAATGCTATCAGATTTCTGATGTTAGTATTTCATACGAACTGCAGCAGAGTCCTTAATGAATAATGGCTACCTGTTATTTTTCTCTTAACCGACTTACATTGTCACTAGCTCCAACAATGCATTCATAAGTCTGTTATTTACACTTGAACGCCACTTATATATCATTTCAATGACTCCCACATATATTAACAGTAATTAGGGGACATGGAGATGCGTTAAGAAGTGATGAGTGAATCAGGCAAAGCTTGGTTTGCAGGAGGTTTGCAGTGTGAAGTCTTCAAGCACTGAACATAGCTCTGAATAATATTTAAGTCAACAGGAGCCAAATCTTGCTTGATTTTATCACATTTTTCAAAGCTAATTTGTAAGCTTTTGTTAAAAATCAGCATGGGTAGCTGGGTACTACCACAGGGACGTGTAGCAATGCAAAAAAATGTAAAAAATATATATACTATTCAGCAGGGATAGGATCTTTTAATAAAGCCTAAAGGACAACATAATCTAAATCATCTAAATAACATGCTTGATGGATGCCTTAAAGTTGCACATGAAGATATGGAACAGTACAAGTTAAAAAAATGTGCTAGTGCTGCAAAATTTCAGATCCCCGGGCACCTGATTTTGGAAACAAACCGGCCGGGATTCTGGGTTACACATATATTACTTTTTTCTTGGTTATTCTAAAACAATCAAAACAGATGAATTTGCATAATAATGGAATGCAGACTTTGCCCCGGCTTCAGAGGAGAGGAGGGACAGCCAACAATGGACCCCCATAGTAATCCTACGGGTGACATCACTGCCAAGGCAAAATCTCATATAAGCTTAAATACGTGAATGTAATTTCAAAAGTCACTTTCAATCTATTTAAATCTGTAGCTTTCATTACAGTAATGACTAGTATAAAAGGCCTTGTTTAGACACTTACTGATATGGGTTGGATTTACTGGTCCTAGTCTCCAACTTTTTTTTCCTGTGTTGCTACCCTATCACACGCATTCCCAATGCAGGCTACAATTGGACATGTTGATGTGCATTGCATAAGCATGTTTAACTGTTATCACCATCAATAAATCTGCTCTGAGATATTGATACTGATATCTTGATGTCAGGGAAAAGTGAACATGAGTAGAAGGAAGTCTGGGGTTTGGAGAACGGCAACATAAGTGTAATTACTTCAAGGTACAGTAACACTTTAAGTGAGCACGCCATTTTACATGTGCCTGTAAAAAATTTCTCTTGTAGGGAAACAATCCTAGTATATGTTCATTTAATAGAGCAGTGATTATGTACAGCAAGTACCTTAAACTACAACATCAAAGTTAATGTTTACTATCAGATCAGCAAAAAAATTAATTTTGATTTTTTTTGGAGTAGGATACTGAACTTGCCACATTATTGCTCTTTTCCTTATCAAATAGACCTGATACTCCCCTAATCAAAATCAAATACAAAGCATTTGGCGTGTTTGTTTGTCTCTTCATAGTGGTATTTTAGAGTCAGCAGCACTGGTTTAAATGAGGTCATTAGTGAAACTTTGTCATCTTTTTTGTGTATCTCATTCTTTTCTCTCCCACTAATTACTTTGTAGTGAATCAATAGTTCCTTAAAAGTTTCTAACTTTCTTTCAGCTGTACTTAAGGCTTACCACTTGTAGCTCTAATTTATTCTGCCTGCAGAACTATTTCTCATTCAGTTTATCTTTATTTGTTCTTTTTGCAGATTTTTTTTTCTGTATGTTCACAGGATTGTTTAAAGACATCCTGTCGTCAGACCACTAATTTCAACAAAAATATTCCCATAAAATTATATACTAATTTAACATATTTTATCCATGTTATTCACTTGTAGAAGCCTCCCTTGTGTAGCCATCCAAAAGGCTTGAGACTGCTGCTTGGTTCTATCCTCTTGGATGTGATGTCAGCAGCTCCAGCATATTCAGAGCTGTCACTTATGCTTTTATCTGTCATTTTTTTTACTACACTATGTGGTACCCCCTTGTCCTTTATTATTGGTACACCTATATTTGAGTCACGGAGGCGGAGATAGGACTCGCGCTGGTCTAGGACCACATTTAAAGACCAAAGCCACCTGCATAAGTTTGCGGTTCACCGAGTACCACCAGGCGGGGAAGCAGGGACAGTATCCATGCAGTCTAGAACCCCAAGCAAAAGACCACAACCTCCTGCAGTTGATCTTTGCGGTTGACCTAGCACCGCTAGGTAAGGGGCCACTGCTTACTTGAGTGTGATATATACACGAAGAGGACACAGATTTAGAATATATTTCCCCGGCACCTCACTTTTATTGTTTTGAGCACACTGAACCCTTCATACTGCACTTTAAAGGACATTATCACCTGTAATGCCCCGTACACACGGTCGGATTTTCCGATGGACAATGTCCGATCGGAGCGTGTTGTCGGAAATTCCGACCGTGTGTGGGCGCCATCGGACATTTTCCATCGGATTTTCCGACACACAAAGTTGGACAGCAGGAGATAAAATTTTCCGACAACAAAATCCGATTGCGTCAATTCCGACCGTGTGTGGCCTGTTCCGACGCACAAAGTGCCACGCATGCTCAGAAGAAATTCTGACACGGGACAGCTCGTTCTGGTAAACTTAGTGTTCGTAATGGATACAGCACTTTCGTCACGCTGCAATGTTAAAAATGGTTTAATACAGCGCACTCTCTTCTTCTTTATAATGTGACAAGAATTAAGTCGTTTTGCTGCTCATATTCACACACACACTTCTCACAAAGTTTTATTTGTGTTTTTTTAGTGGGATTCCCTCAATATATTGTTATTAGTTGTCACATCTGACAGTTTTATATATATTTTTTTTTTTTTTTTGGATTTTCAGCCTTTTTTTTTCTTTAATGTTTGGATTTTTTCCAAGGCTGATCTTTGTTCAATGTTATTTTTATTTTTACTCCAGAATATTTTTGTGTGTGTTTTGTGTGTCAAGTTACCCCAACACCATTGATATCTTTTATTATTTAATCTCCAGGAGATTGTTTGGTGTTGGTGTCCCTTGTTCATTTCACATTGTATATTTGAAATGTACCTGAATCCTCACAAACCAACTGTCCTTTTTGAAGTAAAACACATAGGAGAGTATAATTCAAAACAAAAATCCTTTATTAAGGGATCAGAACCAAACAAAGAGGAAGGCAACACTGGATCAACAGGAGAAATTAGCGAAGCCTGGGACCCCCACGGCAGACATCAATTCTTCAACATCAAAATTGGTGGCCTGAGGAGTCCATATGTAAGGGAGGGCAATCTGGTCCAGAATTCGCAGAGATCCGGATAGTAGCAGATGACATCTGTGTCCCCAGGCTGTGGTACCACAAGAGGCTGCATCTTTTGGCCAACCAGACTGGATCCAGGGCAATCACTGTCTGGTCTTCCTTCCACGCTTCCTTCCGGGCTGTGGCTGTGCAGTTGGAGATGTGGCAGGAGGAGGAGTAGGACCTGGATGAGGAGGAGGAGGAGGACTGGGAGGACCTGGAGGAGGACTGGGAGGACCTGGAGGAGAGGGAGGAGGAGGAGGAGGACCTGCAGGAGGAGGAGGAGGACCATCCCAAAGCTGTGTGTGAGGTGTAATTTGGCCCCTCATACCTTTCTCCAGAGCCTCTGATATGAGGGCCTCACACATGGCTTTTTGGCCCTCCTCCATCCTCTGCATTTTATATGCTATGAATGCAGCAATGTTCTCCTGCATGGTGTGGGGTGCTCCCAGGACCTCTGTAGCCCTCCAAAAGAATGCTATAGCCGCCTCCTCTAGGGTACTCGTCCTACTGCCACTTTCTGTTTTCAGGTGTGGTGGAGGGACCTTGATATCAGCCAGCCGGCTCGGCCCGGCCACCTCCTGGCTGAGACTTCCCTGTGTATGAAAAAGGGACATGGTTGTAATGTTTTGCATCATCAATCACAATCCTAAATTAGTACTCCCAACTAACATCTAGTTAACATCATTGATTGGACAAGCAGAAATATTTAGAGGAATGCTATACCTGGCTCAATCTGGGCTCCTCCACATATGGCCTGGAAGGCCCAGGTTGGGCGTCAGAAGCCTCAGCCAGGGGGGAAGGAAGCGTGGAAGGAAGACTGGAGAGGGATGCCCTGGGTTCAGTCTGGCCTGCCAGAAAGTGCAGCCTGTCGTAGTACAACATCCTGGGGACATAGATGTCATCTGCTGCTCCGGATCTCTGTGAATCCAGGACTTTCTTGCGCTCCCTCAGATATGTGCTCCTGAGGCCACCAATGAAAATCTTTAAATAAGTGATGTCTGCCGTGGGGATCACCTGCTTCACAATTTCACACAATTGCTCCAGTGCTACCTTCCTCTTTGCTTGGTTCTTGAAATGGGGGTGGGTAATCTCCCACAGACAGGGCAGCTCACTTAGCATATCAATGAATAGTGACATGAAGTCAGTATCTCTCATTAAGATATCCATCTTCACTGCAAGACACAACACAAGACAAAGCCTAATGTCAGACAAAACTCTCCTAATCTTGTTACAATATAGGCCTCAATCTAGAAGCAGTATAGGCACAAGTTTGTCTCTTACCTTCGTTCTTACGATCGGCGCGTCCAATGCTAATTCCTCCGCTCACAGATCGTACGTAATACGCACGCGTGTTACGCTTTATACACACTGCGCATGCGTGTAACTCCGCCCGCCCCTGACGTTCTTTCTAGTCTATTCCCCGCCCCTTTTCGTTCGGCGCAGTGGGTGAAGAGCACATGGCGGAGTTACAGCAGGTGCGTGCTAATTCTAGCAACGAGGAGGAGAAGTAGGAAAGCCCAGATCCAGGCACGTCCCGATCCAGAAGGAGACGTTTTAAGGCCACAAATATGTCGTTTGGGGAGATGTTGGAGATGGTCGACATCATGAAGAAGTCCGACTATGATGGAAAATATGGGCCTTACCCCAACCCCAACATCCGAAAGGCCAAGATCATGGCGAAAGTGGTCAGGAGTCTTGAGAGGAATTTCGGGGTACGACGATCGAAAGATCAGCTCAGGAAGCGGTGGTCGGACCTGAAGTTGAGAGAGCCAGAGCAGTTCCGAAAGATCCGGAGAGTGCTGCAAAAAAGTAAGTAGTTGTGCTGTGTTCCTATTCTTTCTGTCTTTATTCTGTTCGTTCTGCTCCATATGCTTTTAGTAATTGTAACGTTTAAAAAGGTCAACTTTAATGTTCATGGGCCCATTATTCATTCGTATCAAACATTTTTCTTTCGGCCTCTAGAACACCATTGCATTTTCACACATTTTTAGGGGCCTACTTGGATGCCAAATATTTGTTTGTGTAGATGGGTTTGTTACTAGAATGAAATGCCAACTAGATTGTGTGTAAGGAGAGGACACTGAGCAGCTGTTTTCACATCTGGACACTGGAGCACTAGTGTGGGACCCCAGAACACCCTTTTTTTTAGGGGGGCCACACAGGTGCTCCAGTGTATACTATAGGGGGGGCTACATCTGTGAAGCTTGTACCAAACAGGTAAAGTATTGCAGCTTGACAAAGGGCAATAAAAAATGTACATCTTGGAACTCGGCTAAAATAGACAATTGTACCCCACTTCCAAGCAATGTTTCCTAGTTCTAGTTCTGCCATCAAATATCTGTGTGCTAATTATACCATTTTTGTTTTACATAGGGGAGAAAAGACTCGGAGGACACCCCTCATCCCAGGAGAACACAGACCCCCCCCCTCTGGAAGAAGGGGAAATACCGCAAACCCAAGAAGCTGAGCAGGAGGAAGAAGAAGATGTGGTGGAGATTGGCACCACAACAGGTGTCTGCGACCACAGACTCAGGTAAAAGAGATGGATGGTGGCAGATTTTTGAGACCTTTTTTTTGTTCTTTATCTCTTTTTAGGTGATCGTGATCCAGAACGCTTTACATCTGAAAGTGCCCAGATACTCATCGGGGAGATCATGGGGTGTAATCTCCAATTGCAAAACATCCAGCAACAAATCACTGATGTTATTAAAAAAAATAATAACATCATTGATGTTTTGGGGCGAATTTAAACCCCACAAAATCACCTGTTTTATGTTACTAAAATTTTTACAATGTTTAGAAAAGCCAAATTTAGAGGATGCACACAGTGTGCCAACATGTGCTATCTGCCATCACGGGAGATCAATGGACGCGTTTTGGGGGTGCAACCCCATCCTCAATTATAAAGTCGCATTGAGGAAGGGCTTGCTCCCCCAAAACACGTCCCTTGATCCCCCCTGATGGCAGATAGCACAAGTTGACATTCGTAAATTGGTGTGCATCTTCCAAATTTGGCTTTTCCAGGGGTGATTTCCCCCCATCTGAACGCTATATCAAACACAGTTCCTAAATACTCATGTCTGATATAGCCTTCAGGTTTTACCATATGTGAACTTTGTAAGTTCAAGTTTTTTGGCTTTCTTGTTGGTTTTACACAGGCCTGTTTTATCTGAAATGGATATTTTGATTTTTGATAATGCTACTGCAAACATTGTTATACAACAAACATGTTGGTTTGTTTTAAAAACCTTTCGTAAATGCACATGTGATTGTGCAGCTATAAAAAAGTGCCTTACTCAAGAATGTGTGGATTATTGTCTCAACACTACAACACTTTTGGGGTGATGTAATTGCTGTTTTATGCACAAATGGGGGTTATTTCCTAAGGGCAATTACACTTTGCACTACAAGTGCAGGTTCAGTGCAGTTGCAAGTGCACTTGTAGTGAAATGTGTTTTGGCATTTAGGAAGTACCAGCCAACACTATTTTTTATAAGGTTACCCAATCACGACATTTTCTGCACTCAAAACATTTCTGTCAGGGTCAGCTAAAACAAACACAAGCAGTAAATGTCCACCAAGAATTTCTTTTGTTTGTTTTTTATTTGAAAAAGGTGTCACAGATTGTCTGGCATATTGATAGCCCCCCTACCCGCAAAGAACTCCATGTAGCGTAACCGGACATCACGGGCATTCAGGGAGGGCAAGCCAGGACGGCCACTTTCAAGCGCCGTCAGTGTTGATGGATTTGGGATTCCGGCCTCAGGCCCAACTGAGCCAGCATAGTTGGCTGAATGTTTTCTTAAAAAATTATGGAGAACACAGCAGGCAAGTATTATATGGTTCAGTTTATACTCCGCCATATGGATGGGTGTCAGAAATAATCGGAACCGGCTGGCCAGGATTCCAAATGTGTTCTCCACCACTCTTCGGGCTCTGGCCAGCCGGTAATTAAAAACCCTCTGTTCCGGGGTGAGGGTCCTCATCGGGAATGGCCGCATCAGGTGGTCCCCCAGCGCAAATGCTTCATCAGCAACGAACACAAATGGGAGACCTTCAACATTGTCCTCTGGAGGTGGCAAGTCCAAGCTGCCATTCTGGAGACGCCTGTAGAACTCCGTCTGGGCGATCACTCCACCATCGGACATCCGGCCATTCTTCCCCACGTCCACATACAAGAAGTCGTAATTAGCCGACACCACCGCCAACATCACTATACTATTAAACCCCTTGTAATTATAATAGTACGACCCCGAGTTGGGTGGTGGGACGATGTGGACGTGTTTCCCATCAATTGCCCCTCCGCAGTTAGGAAAGTCCCACCGCTGGGCAAAGTGGGAGGCCACAGTCTGCCATTCCTGTGGCGTGGAAGGAAACTGTTGAGGAAAAAACAATAAACATTACTATTTTTTCACAGAAACATGGCAAGCAGATTATACACAAACATTATGGGGCAACCTCCAGATAGCATTTACTAAGGGGAATTTAACAAGGCCAAAGTATAAGGTACACCTATCATATTCCCCCTCCCCCCCTCTCATGGGCCATTTCTAACATTATAGGGGGGGAACTCTTGGACAGGTAACCCTCTTCACTTCATTGAGAGATGAATGCCTAAATACAGGGTATTACTTGGAACAGCCCCTCCTTAGTTACACTATTAGCAGACCACTGGACAGGTAAGAAGTGTCTGAATACAAAGATATAAATACACATTGTACACATTTGAGGGCATTTGGACATTCTGCTATTACCTATCAAGATAATAATAGGATACAAAAACTTGAAACAGTTCCATTGGAAAGTATACAGGCAGGCCCTTGCACTACATGCTTTGGGGAATTCATCCATAAATCTGACCAGTAAAGAGATGGGTATAGTGTGTATGGGTTTGGCAAAGTCAGCAGATAGATGATTGAGGATAGAGAATTGGGATCAGCTGACTTAGCAGTTGGGGGGAGGGAGGGTTACCAAAAATTTGTGGACACCACAAAAAAAGCCTCTGGCACTCTGCCTGAATTTAAAGCTAAAATAACATTCACAAACATTTTAGGGGGTGTTTGGGGTAAAGCACTACTATAGAGCTGATAAAATACATTGTTAAGTGACTACATGAGGTGAATATAGGGCAGGAGACACCATGCTGGGGAGGTTATTGAAGGGCAAATATGTATGAAGGACATAAAATAATAATTACATAAAAATCCAGCATGCATGAGGACAAAGGGGACATTCACAGCATATTACAATCATGGTAATTAGGGAATGAGGAAAGAAATACAATATATTAGCAAACATTCAATACAATAAAATGTGATATAAAAGGAAAAAAATCTTACCTTCATATACTCCTTCTGCAGGATCTGTATGATGGCAGAACAGGTCTCTGGGATGATGATACCCAGAGCCTGGGGGGAGATGCCTGTCGAGAACTTCAAGTCCTGCAGACTTCTCCCTGTGGCCAAATACCGCAAGGTAGCGACCAGCCTCTGCTCCGGAGTGATGGCTTGCCTCATGCAGGTATCCTGCCTGCTAATATAGGGGGTCAGCGAAGCCAACAAACGGTGAAATACGGGGTCCGTCATCCTGAGAAAGTTCCTGAAATCATCAGGATTATTCTCACGGATCTCACGGAGCAAAGGCATATGACAGAACTGGTCACGCTGAAGCAACCAATTCTTGGTCCATGAACTCCTCCCCACCCTGTTCATGGACTGGACTTGTGTCAAGGTCAGGACCCCAACACCAAGCCCCCGCACAGCACGAACTCTACGAGGAGTACGCATACGAAACATGGCTAGAAAACGGTCGGCTGCTCAGAACGAAGTAACAGAACGCACTGAAGAACAGCAAGGCCTGTGAAGAGCGACCTGAAAACCAGTAACGAACGAACAAGAATACAATGACTCCTTAAAGTCACGCGGAACTTGCTGCACGCACTGAAGAGCAGATACAAACCCACAAGCACAAACTGAACGGCAGAAAACGATCTGAAAGCCACGAGTCTGAAAAAGCGCGAATCGTCTCTCACCAAACTTTTACTAACACGAGATTAGCAAAAGGAGCCCAAAGGGTGCCGCGCTTGGTTCTGAACCGGCCTTTTCTAGTCTCGTTGTACGTGGTGTACGTGACCGCGTGGTTGTCGATCAGAAATTCCGACAACTTTGTGCGACCATGTGTAGGCAAAACAAGTTTGAGCCAACATCCGTCGGAAAAAATCCTAGGATTTTGTTGTCGGAATGTCCGATCAATGTCCGACCGTGTGTACGGGGCATTACTGTGGACATTTTCACTTTTATATTTATTGTGCTTTTCCACTTATGCACATAGTTGCATGTAATTGTCATATTCTATTTTACAGAGGATCACTACTGTTGGTACACCGTGCGATTTTATAGAGTGTTTTAAGGTCGCCTAGCACTGTGCACTTTCCATGCGTTTTTTTGCATGCTTCATTTGAATACGTTTATTATTAGACTGTTGATTGCAATTGTTTCAGCTCATGTTTGATTATTCATCTCAAATATTATTGGCGTATATGTATTATCTATCTGCACAGGATTTGTTTATTGCACAATTTGCTTTAATTTGCACTTATGGATATTTTTAATGGGAATAGCAGCACGATATATGATTGACATTTTGATATTTACATTCCCTTTATAAGCTAGACTACTTTTTATAGGAGTACTTCACACATATCATTCTCAATATCATCTCTGGTTAGCGCAGCACCCCCTCCCCCTGTTTCAAGTAGTGTCTGTTTACTAAGCAAACTGAATGTTAAAAATGAGTGTTGGTAAAAAGGGTGATCCTCTGTGGCATAAAAAGAAGAGAAGTTTGGCCTCACATACAACCAGTGAAGTGACTGGCCTCAGGTGATACACAGAGATATAACAAATCCTCCTGCATAAGTTGTACCTGTTTATCTGCAGTCTTCTCTTCTCTTCATCCATTCAAAGTTCAGAATTTATAAAGCTTGCCTGAACGTTCAGAAAAAAGGGGGCAGAGAGCTAAAATTACACTCCGTGGATCTCTGAGAGCTGATTGGAGGAACATACCCGCTTTACACAACATTCAGGAACACTGGTGAGGCTGTCAATCACAGGCTGTTTGCTGGAGCTCCTCCTCTGTCACCTTCTTTCTCTTGGTGCCAGGGAAATGTGTCATAAGCGTTTCATGCTGATAGAAGAGAAACAAAGCAGCAGACAGAAATGATATTAATACAGGGTTCACATATGAGTGGTCCAGTTTTGACTGTGACTTTGTTCAGCAGTCCAGGTGTGATTCAGGTGGAATCGTCAAAGTAAATGGAAATGGACAATGGAAATTGTACCTGAACCATGCTCAAAATCATACCAGACTCTTTTTAAAAACCTGCACATATGTGAACTGGCTCCATTGAAAAGGCTGCAGGTCCACATGTCATGTTAATTGGATGCTGTTCAAAACACATCCAATTTGCATATATGTGAACCAGGTCTTATTTGAGACAAGTACACACTATAGAGTGACATGCTTTTTCATATTTCATACTTTAAGGTAGTTATCCAAGAAGCTTACTGTATCCAACCAAGATAAAAAAAAAAAAAAAATGGAATTGTGGTATATCACATGTTTTTAGCAGTAGCATATAATAGTACATCTCACGATAAGATATTTGATGGATTTGTTATATGGCTGTGTATCTTGAATCTACAGACATCTACAAATGTATTCTTTTTAATCTTGCACATCTATAATTTGCCTAATCTTCCCATCTAATGGAATAAGGCTTCCATTCCTTCTCTTTATTTGCCCATCTGTCTTGCTATCTTCTCTTTCTCTCAGTTTTTATGTATTGTAATGCATGCAAGTGGTTAAACGAGCTGCATATGTTCAAATGTAAACCGTGGTGTGTGAGCATACAGTTTTCTTTCATTATGTTAGATTTATGACCACTGCCAAATCTGGGGAGGTTGTGAAAACTGTGCTGATACAGAATAAATGTTGGATTTTAATAAAACTTCAGTCTCATACATATTTACAATCATAAGAGATAACTACAATGGCTTTGACAAGGTATAGTTCTGGCTTTATTGTTGAGTACTAGAAACCAGAAAGGCTCTTTTGTGAAACTGCAGTACAATTCACAGCCTATACAGTATATCTATTTCAGTGTGAGTCGCTGTCTTTCTCACAAGACACTATACCTGTATCAGAGCTGAATCTTCATCGCTGCTCATTACTCATTGTAGGTGGCAAAAGCATTCACAGGAAACGTGTGCTATGTGCTCCAGCCATTCAGGTTCCATCTGTCATTGTTGCAGTGTTCTTTAGAAATGAAAGAAAACTTATGGTTGCTATAGAAAAAAAACTGATATGTTTAATTTTTTTATATAGACATTCCATATTATACTTGCACATATAGGTTGATGAGATTTGAAAACTTTTAAATATTAAAGAGGAAGTAAACTCTCCCACTCTGATGCTTCTTTTAATTTAGTCCATTATAATAAATAATTATCAAACTATAGCCATTGTAATCAAGCCCAAATAGCATATTACCTATGGTTTAAAGAAACTTTAAAAAACTTGTTTACAGGGGTAAGGCAGCGCCATCTTAAGTATTGTTTTCTGAGTCCACAGTAGAGTGTATTTCCGCCCTTACATTGAGCACTTCCTGTACTGTTAACCAAACCTCCTTCGCAATCCAATGTTTCTATGGCAACCCTGCTTCCCTGCTCATAGCCAACTTGTTTTATTTCATAGTATTTACTTGTGCCGATTATCTAGTGTTTGCCTATGTCAGCCTTATCAGCTTCAGCTGATAAGACTGCAATAATGCTGTCCAATGCCCAGGACATGGTCACATGGGGTGTAGTAGGAAGCTCTGAGTGATTATGCAGTTTTGTGGGATTTCAGTGTTGTGCCGTAGGAAGTCCTAATAATAGACAGACAAGCACACAGAGTGTGCCGTAAATCAGGGGAGATATGGGCATGCTCAGTGACGTCATTCTAAACAACAAAAAGGATTACAACAATACTAAGATAAAGAGATATCTACAAGCATTGTTCAATAGGGTTTTTTATGCTGATTTACATGGGACAAAGTTGTGGGGGAGGGTTTACAACCACTTTAAAGCTGAAATTTAGGTATGGCAATTTTCACATAGTTAAATTGGTCCAACTTGGGCCAATGTAAGTATTGTGACAGAAGGCTAGGAAAAATTGCTGGTTGTATCCAGGATGGGAGATATATTTGTCCCCAGGTTCGGGCAGACTGTTTTTCTTTTTCTATTGTATACTAAGTTTGTTGGGCTGGCTGATGAGTTATTCAGCACAGATGAAGCAGGTCTGAGTACCCTGGGCTCTACCCTGGGCTCCCAGTCTGCTTAGGGATAATGCTCCAGCCTGGAACCCAGTTCTATGTGCATGTCAGACTGGAGAGCAGGTGACTACCTGTGTTAATCTTCTGCATTGTGTAAAAAGGCTGTTTGATCCTGTCTTTACTGATCCTTCCCTTCTTGCATTGTTTCCAAAACATGTCCGAACAAGACAGAGTTACTGGAGTCAGGCTGCACATGCTCAGTTTAGTGTGTATTGCTAGAGAGTTTTTTTCTTGGGAGAGTGCATGTGATCAGCACAGGGCCAATTAGCAATGATCAGACAGAGGGTCAGGGGTCCTGCATCCTGATAGGACAGCCAGTGCAGTATGAAAACTCCTTCTTCAAGCTTTAAGCCTCATGCACACTGGACATTATAATAATGTCATAAAAACGCCAGTTGCTCTGCAGTGAGTTTTTCAAAGTTTTTGCAATAAAGTTTTTTAGCGTTATTTAGCGGTTTTCAGCGTTTTTTACCATTATAGTTTTTAAGCGGTTTTCTTTCTATTTCCAATGGGATCAAAAATGTCAAAAAAATTCTGGTGAGCCACATTTGAGCATTTATCTGCATTTTTTGGCGTTCTTAGGCGCTTTTTGACATTAGAGCATTTTTACAGCTGAAAAACTCCTCTCAGAACCCACTAGGTTTCAGTTTTTTTACAGCTAAAAAACACCTCAGCCAGAAATAGTTGATAACAGCCTATGTGTGCATGGACACATAGGATAACATGCTGGAGAGTTTATTGACTGTAAAAAAAAAACATCTGAAGCCAAAAACAGCAGCTGTAAAAACATACAACAATGTCATCCAGTGTGCATGTGGCCTTAACTAGGCACTGATAGAAGTCACAGGACTGCTATATACTGCTAATGAGAAAAGGTATTTAGCAGTTTATAGTTACTAAAATGATTGAATTTCCATATTCTGTGTAATGTGGGAGACCAGATATAGTGAATGCAGGTCCTGGGTTTAGTAACACTTTAACCTGGCCATACATTCCATACATTCGAGGTGGATGGATGAATCCTCTAAGCTGAGCTATTGTATTTTGACAGCAGGAGTCAAACGCACCAACTGATGAGCAAATCCCTCACAGTATGTATGTGGCATAGCTGGGTGATACCTGTGGAAGCTGGAAATTACTCTAGTAGGCACTAGTTTCCAGGTCCCATGCTGAGCGGCTCTGCATTGTGAACACAGAAGGTCACTCACTTGCCACGGGCACCATTCAGGACCACTTTGCAATGTACTAATGAATGCAAATTGTTCTCTGATTGGACAAGGTGGAGAGGTGGGAGGTGACGTCCCAATTATATTGCGTTATTGGGTGATTTTAGAGAACATTTTGCATTCATTTAGAAAATGCAAAGTGTCATCTGAATGGTGTTTGTGCCAAGCAAACATCCTCTTGTGTTAAGTAAGCAGCAGAGCTGTCCAAGTGGGACCAAAATAACTATGTAAAAATTGCCACCTAAATGTCAATTAAAGTTGAACTCCAGGGAAACAGCCAAATAAGCAGGGGAAATACATATATTGGGGCTGCACAAAAGGTTATTTTTTTAGGCATGGCTTTAACCCTTTTGCTGTCATGGACATACGCCATATAGAGGTGGCAGCAGGGGGGTTTACACACACTCCTTATGTCTGCAGCCATTGGGCGTGTGTGTATTTCTGACAAGCCAACTGCTGCTATCATTTGAAAGCAATACAGTGCTGGATTGCTTACACAAGCCCCTGTTGCATTGCCCACCCCACCTGTCCCTGCTATCCCAGGCTGTGTACGCACCCCTAGGACTGGCATGGATGTTGCCATCAGGTAGCGAGGAGGAATCCCAGTGAATGTGATCAAAAAAGTTAATTTAAAAAATTGCAAAAATCACCCTAAAAAATTTGGAGCTCCCCCACCCTCACATGCATGTACGAATGTAAACACATGCGTTGTGAGCACTTATGCATGAAACTGTTGATTGCTGTATACATATCACCATGCACACTAGAAAGAAAACCATAATTCTAGGCCCATTATTTATGATTAACTCTAAACTGATGACCTGTGTGCAAACAGCTTAAGAACTGATCTGACGGCAAAAGGGTTAAAGCGGAACTGAATTATAAAAACAGTGAGCGGGCAGGCTTTTATTGTAGAAGAGACATGCACTGTCTTTTCTGTAGTAAAATACCCCTACCTGTCTGCTCGCTGCCTTGTCTGGCACTGTAAACTAAGCTGTGCATGTCAATGTGCATAAGTGACCTCATCCCCTGCTAGCCAATGAAAAGGCTCAAAGACTGTCGGCTCAGGATTATTGGACAGGTGAGTATTAAATCTTTAGTTCCACTTTAATGACTCCTTTCCTTTTTTGTTTTGCCATTATTTCATGTATCTTTTTACTGATTTTATAGAGAATATCCACCAACATAATTTCATGTACTTCTGCTCACAAAGAGTAAGCCCCCCATTTTAGGATTCTTTTTTTTTTGTTTAACTTAAATACTTTATTTATAACGTCATTATGAACAGAACATACAGAACCATTTAAAACATCAATTCAGCAACAATGGTCCAAGGAGGTCATTACAGGATGCAAAGGTTAGGTAGGTATAATGTGGTTAGGTAGGTATAATGTGGTTCAAAAGAATGATTCAGTCTAGAGAAAAGTAGCCTGGAAAAAGACCTTGTATCATAAGCCTCCAGAGGGTTAATGATAAGATAAGAGGATAATGAAAACAGATGCCGCTGGCAGGGAGGGGCATCAGGTACCCTGTAAAAATACATTTTAGAGATACAGTTGTGCTCATAGATTTACATACCCTGGCAGAATTTATGATTTCTTGGCCATTTTTCAGAGAATATGACTGATAACACAAAATTTTTCTTTCACTCATGGTTAGTGTTTGGATGAAGCAATTTATTATCAGTCAACTATGTTTACTCTTTTTAAATCATTATGGCAACAGAAACTACCCAAATGACCCCAATCAAAAGTTTACGTACCCCAGTTCTTAATACAGTGGGGTGTATACCAGGTCGACTTGGCCTTGTGTTTTGGATCATTGTCAAGTTGGAATGTCCAAGTACGTCCCATGCGCAGCTTCCTGGCTGATAAATGCAAATGTTCCTCCAGTATTTTTTGATGACATACTGCGTTCATCTTGCCAACAATTTTGACCAAAATTCCTGTGCCTTTGTAGCTCACACATCCCCAAAACATCAGCGATCCACCTCCGTACCTTTCATCATAGGCCTTGTTGACTCCTCTCCAAATGTAGCGTTTATGGTTGTGGCCAAAAAGCTAAATTTTTGTCTTATCACTCCAAATGACTTTGTGCCAGAAAGTTTGAGGCTTGTCTCTGTGCTTTTTGGCGTATTGTAAGCAGGATACTTTGTGGCATTTGTGTAGTAATGGCTTTCTTCTGGCGACTCGACCATGCAACCCATCTTTCTTTAAGTGCCTCCTTATTGTGCATCTTGAAACAGCCACAACACATGCTTTCAGAGAGTCTTGTATTTCACCTGAAGTTATTGGTGGGTTTTTCTTTGCATCCCGAACAATTTTCCTGACAGTTGTGGCTGACATTTCAGTTGGTCTACCTGACCGTGGTTTGGTTTCAACAGAACCCCTAATTTTCCACTTCTTGATTAGAGTTTGAACACTACTGACTGGTATTCTCAATTCCCTGGATATTCCTGGGATATTTTTATAGCCATTTCCTGTTTTATATAGTTCAACTACCTTTTCCCGCAGATCCTTTGACAATTCTTTTGCTTTCCCCATGACTCAGAATCCAGAAACGTTAGTGCAGCACTGGATGAAAGATGCAAGGGTCTGTCAGGAGTCCAGAAATACATTGACCTTTTATATAAAAACACTAATTACAAGCAAACAGATCACAGGTGAGAATGGTTACCTTTAATAGCCATTCAAACCCCTTTGTGTCAACTTGTTATCTGTTATCAGGCCAAAATCACTGGGTATGTACACTTTTGATCAGGGTCATTTGGGTAGTTTCGATTGTCATTATGATTTAAAAAGAGTAAACACAGTTTACTAACCATGAGTTAAAGAAGTGTTTTTATGTGTTATCATTCATGTTCTCTGAAAAATGGCCAAGCAATCATAAATTCTGCCAGGGTATGTAAACTTATGAGCACAACTGTATATGAGGAAGAAAAGGTCAAGGAAAGAGAGATATAAAGAGGGGAGAAAAAGGAAAAAAAAAGGGAGAAGGAAAGAAAGGAGATGGATGGGATCTTCCTTCAGGTTCCAGGAGGCTCTGACTAAGTTAGGACACATGCCAAGAGCTTACTTATCAGAGAAGGTTAATTGGGTCCAGTAAAAACAAGTTTTTTAAAAACAGGGTTCCTGTCTCCTCAAAGAATAGGTTAACTCCTCCTGTTTATAATATTTGATTACAGAATGTATCTACTGACTAACTCTGGATTTCCATTGACTCAGGAGACATGCTTAGAATTGTTTTAACTCTTAGGTGAACTGAAACCTATTTAGGTAGCAAAATAGCCCTTAACATCACTTATTAGGCTGGACCGCCTGCAAAATCAGATTCAGCACCCAATTGGGTATGCAAGGGTTTCTGAGTTTTTATCACAGTTACCTTAAAATATTGATCTTTGAGCTGCAAGATCTTTTCCACCAATAAAACCGTGGATTTTTATTTCGAAGGATGTTGGCTCAAACTTGTCTTACATACACACGGTCACACAAATGTTGGCCAACAATTACAAACGTGGGAACGTGGTAACGTACAAGACGTACAACGAGCCGAGAAAAAGGAAGTTTAATAGCCAGTGCAGCTCCTTCTGCTTGATTCCGGGCATGCGTGAACTTTTGTGCGTCGGACTTGTGTACACACGATCGGAAATTTCTACAACAAAGTTTTGTTGGCGGAAAATTTGAGAACCTGCTAGCCAACATTTGTTGGCGGAAAGTCTGACAACAAATGTTTGATGGAGCATACACACTGTCGAACTTTCAGCCAACAAGCTCACATCCAACATTTGTTGTTGGAAAATCCGATCATGTGTACGGGGCATAAGCGTAGCAGAGACAGATGCACACAATCCGGACAGAAGAAGCACTAAAACATGAAAAACCCTTTATCCTCCCTGGCAGTATGATTATTTCAGATTTTTGCGTCTCAAAGCGGTACAATTATTTTCAATAGAAATTTGGCGTTTTATATTGTAGGTCTGTAATTCTTAGCAATAACACACTTATATCTGTCCACCAAGAGTCTAGTAGATATCCCGGGTATGATGAAGTTTGAAACACAAAATCATAAATTATAATATAATAAATACATATAAATAATTTTAAAAAATATATAATAATAATAAAATAAATTTCCCCTGGATTCACTATCGCTCAATTCTGCAAGTGTTCTAAAGCCACTTTTGATGTAAACGGACACTTTTTGGTTGCTATGGACAATCTCAAGTTTCCAGGCAGAAAGAACAGTATATATAATATAAAACTGCAGGGTATGGGCCAAAGCACTAGGAAGTGAAATGATTTCGTACAGTACTGTAATTTGTAAGATTTCAGTACTGTATGTGTTATGATTTTGAAATTTTTTTGAATTTGCCGCCAGGAAACAGAGCCTGGCACAGAGAGAGGACGGAGCCCGCAGACACCGCGGGGGGGACATCGCAGGATCCTGGGGACAAGGTAAGCATATCGCACCAGGATCCTGAGATGTAATCCCGAGTGTGGCTCGGGGTTACCGCTAATGGTGCTGAAATTTAACCCCGAGCCACACTCGGGAATACCGTCAGGGAGGCTATGGAATAATGGTTGTTCTTCCTCTGACAAACACTAACAATCCTGACTTCAGAATGACTTTCATTTGTTTAACATGCTCATATTCTGCTCATAAAAATCCAAGTGCTCCCCATATTATACTAACAGATTTGATATCCATGTTGTTCTCTTGAGAACTTCTATGTAAATTACTCTAGATTGAGTGATGTTAGATTTTGGTACATATAACAAACACTCAAATAAATGAATCACGTAAATCTTCCTGCCAGTTTTGTCTGTGAAATGCCACATAATATATTTCTGTTTTCTTCATTGTTGGTTAGACTATACTATTAGGAGGAAAAATATTCAATATGTGTAGTTTTATTATGAATAATAGCTCTGCATGCTGTTTAAACTCAATAGAATAATCAAAAAGCTTGCACAACTGCCTAAACCGTGTTTTTAAGCAGTCAAATACATAATATCGCTTCTGTGTAATGAGCCTTATCTATGAAAAATGAGCCTCTTTGTAATGGGATGTCAAAGTATTGATGCAAGTATCTTTATTTTTGCATAATGACACTTTGAGAATGTGGTTTCTGTTTGATTTGGTGCAAAATTGAATGGAAACTCACTGAACTGTATTAATTATCTACTTAAAGTTTGGAGGCAAGGTTTTTGCTTTCGGCATGTTGGTTGCATGGAAGGATTTTTTTTTTCTAAACACATACAAGTTTCTATATAAAAGGTGAAGAGTACACAGAGTACAACTATTACTACTAGCACGCTGTCAGTGGCCAACTTTTATTATGTATTTTGCAGTTATGGTACAGGCAAATATTTTATGCTGAGAAAAAATGCAGTAATTAAGATTTTATGGTATTCCACTAATTTCCCAGTATATATGACCAATGGTCACAACAGAAAAGGGGAAGGATTACATTTGGGAAGTGTAAAATATAGATGGGGCGAGACTTTCTTTTGCATTTGAGGTAAATGATTGCAAGAGATACATTTAGGACACTAAGAATTTCGGGGGCGAGAATTTTGTGTCAAATTAACCTTTTTTAAACTAATTTCTCATTTGTGTCTGTTCAACACCATCCCACTGCTGTATGTAGAATCTGTGTACAGTGGATAGGATGCCAAGGTTGAGCCCTGGAAGATATGTGTCCCCACTATTTGGGTTGTGATTCCATTAAGGGAGATTATAAAGACATTTTTGTGGAGTACTCAGGAGTTCTAACCCATCCAGGGTGAGGGGTTTCAGAGTGCTCTAGTTACAGAGGAGAAAACTGGTTTACAGTTCTCTCGGGACTGATAAGCTTCACTTGTGACTCAGAATTCAGGTGGTTTGGAGAGACTTACATTGGGAAAGAGCTTCCAACTCTGACTACTAGGACTTTTGTCCTGAAAAGGTTAACCTGGTTTCAGAGAAGCCTGAAAGGGAAAGGCGACTATTAGCAGGTGCCTGTGAAGTGTAGAGTGGAACTGTAACTATTGTGCGAGGACTGTAGGTTGTTGATTGGCTGAGACCCTACAAGGTTTTTGAGACCTTTCCATACTTTATCTTGTTAAAGGATGACTGTTATTGGCAGTGAGCTGTAACTTTTTGTTGGTGTAACCGAAGTGGATGGGCTGTTTTCTGCTTGCCCGTCTTTGAAAATAAAAAAACAGTTTGCTTTTACTCAGTCAGCTGGTTGGTGACCTTGGGCCTCCCCATACGGAAGGGTTTGAGCTTATCATGGGGGCAGAAAGTTGCAAGTGAAGGGTTGTTTTAGTTGTGCCTTGAGCAGAGGCAGCTCTAGAAACTGTCCTCAGTGCATGCTTATAAAACACAATCATATTAATTAAAATAAAGGTATTGCTTGATTGGAAATCCATAGCTGAAAAAAAACTTCTTCTAAGCAAGGTTTGCACCTAAAGTGTCTGAGGCTGTAATATGACATTGTAGCCATAATAAAAAAAGTATCACAGATCATACTGAATCGTTTTAGTGTTATAACATAACCCAAATCCCAGATAGCAAGGCTAACTTGCCACAAATTTGTGGCAGTGTTGAATTGTAAGTCTTGTTAACTTGCTGTACATTTTCACTGGCAAGTTTTTCACTTGCAGAGCACTTGAAGCTCTAGTTGAGACTTTTCCAATTTGTAGCAAATATGAGTGGCAAGTCTCTAGCAAGAAAAAAGTGAGTCTACAGCAAGAGCTCTGCAAGTCTACAGCATGAAAATTCAGCCACAGTGACCCCTGTGGTGGGATGACTATTGCACAACATAACAGAACCATTACTCGCAGCAGACTTGCAGAATGTTTTCAAAGAAAGTTGATCTGGTGTCAAGCAATGCGGACTTGCTGCAATTGTGCAACAAACTTGTGAAGCCTGGCAAGTCTAGTAATAGCTTAGAAAGTCATTTCAAACTTGCAGCACAGTTGCTTGCTGTCTTGGAATGTAGTTTAAAAAAAATACAGCCTTTTCATTGAATGACTGTTTATAAATATTGTAGAAAAGACTTAGCATGAAAGAAGAGTCACAATCTATAGTGATCTGTTAAGTTCCCTTTGTTATGTCCTTTGAAACTATAATATGGAAAAAGTTGGCTAATACGGGCATCAACTTTTATTCCTGTTTCCCTTTTCCATTTTTTTTTTTTTGCTTGTTTGCTGTTTGTAAGCTTGGATGCTAGCATTAGGATTAGGAAACTGATGCAGAAATCCTGTTGCAACTGGTGTGACCAGACTTGTTATCGGATGAAGGATTCTCTAGAATATGTGCAATATGACTGTTTACAGTGAGAAAGTGAAAGGCAAACAGAGCAACAAATATTGAAACAAATAAGCAGAACACAAAAACAAGCAGGAAACAATATAGTAAAACAAGCCAGCAAGTTATACAATGTACAAACTATGCATGTGAGCATGGTAAAAGAGGTCAAGCAGGGCTGAAAAGGAGTGGAGAAGAGTAGGCAAGACATGGTAACGTGCCAGGAGGCCAAAGAAATGTAGCAGAATGCAACAGGGAAGCAAGCAGGTGGTTGAGGCACTTAAGGAAGGTTGGGGTTATAAATCTACCCAGCAACCAGGGGGTGACTTATGACAAAAGTTTAATTCATTGACTGCAGGAAGACAACTGCTAGTGTCTACCAGGATCACATGCTACAGGAGCACAGTGCCAACAGCAGGTGAACAAAAAGGATGGCATGGCAGGTTTTGACAGCCTCATACAATGTAGTTGTCCTAATCCTGTCTAATCCTTCCAACTGTGCGCATTTTGAATGTAGCCATAATATGCACAACTGGAATCATTCCTGTCTGAGCAATGTGATTTAGATATCCACAAATGAGAAGTGTTGCTGTGACAGTACAGACAAAACATATTAAGCTGGTCATTTTTGGTCTGCATTGAATTGCTCTATTAATCCCGAGTTCTGTTAAGATTGATTTTGTACCGTTAACAAACATGTTGCATGCTGCAGTGTATCTTGTTAAAGCTGAACCGATTTGTGAACATCATCACTCTTTCATGTACAGACTAAAGATAGAATACTTTAATCATAGAGACATGTCAGTTTCTTGGGATTTATCAGATGAGACCACTCCCGCTGATATACAATTTAAAAAGATATTTTACGGAAGAAGAGCATTAAGACTAATTTTGTAGTTTAATTATACCCCTGTATATGGAAAGACATTTTTGATTCAATAAATTTTAATGGGACTTCATACTGGTTTTATACAGATGAAATATTGTTAGCATGTGTCTATGCAAATCTTGGGTAATAATGTATTATCATTTTCATTTTTTCCAAAATAAAATAACTCTAAGCCATGTTATTTAGCAGGCAAATATAATGACTATGTTTAAATCTGATTCTTTGGCCTGTATAGACTGCACTGATTTTCTTGCAGAGTACTGAAGCGGAAGTGCTTGTTTTGTTTGAAATATTCCACTTGTTACATTTACCAGGGTCATTGTAATTAGTGGGTAAAAGGAGCTCATTTTGATTGCATTCCTTAGAGTGATGAAGAGGCTACTAATGTTTTAATGCAATTTCCATCACTGGTATGTAGCGTCTGGGAATACAAACGAATTGGGAGTGCATTTACGAATTCAAAGATGGGACTGCCTGAACACAGCAACCCATATGTAGCATTGTGCATATGTAGCATTAATGTAAGAGTTGTAGCTTGGGATCCCTAGGAATATTCTTGTTTGATAAAGGGGTGTGGTGTGTGTGTGAGGGGGGCATTGTACATCTTTTCAGCTTATTGCTTAAAGAGCTTAAAAAGTAAAGGGAGAGGGTAGAGGCTGGGGAAGCATTAAACATCAGTAATGTAGGTATAAAGGTCGCAATCGGTACATTTTTGGCCATTTTTAAAGTGTGATATACAGAGCGTGAGGTAGCACTGCCACATCGGATACCTGAGTGGCTGTGTTTTATGTAAGTGCCAGTGACTTTTTTAAAGTTTGATGTGATTTTAACTTGCCAGTAAGGAGCTGTATGCTATTGAGGCTCTTGTGCTTTTTAAGTATAATAAATGTAACACTATATTTTTTTATGGTGACATTTGATACAAGAATACCCCCGGTGGATGAGAACAGTGGGAGAAGTGTTTTAAAGGGATAATCTTTACCTGCATCTTGTTTATTTGAAACACTTTCTTGGCGCACACTCATCTGGCAGCACACACTGGCGGCGAGTGTGCATTGCATAAGTGTGGTGGAGGTAGTTTTGAATATGCACATTATCACATTGATTCACAGTTTGCACAGAGTTTATAAACATTGTCCATATAAGAATATTACACTATGTGGCTTTTTGCTTTTATTTTTGGATGTTTTGTGAGCACCATTCTCAGAAGTGGATGAAAAGAAGGAATTGTCCACTACAAGCTGGAGGATTGGAATAGGGTTGTACCGATACCACTTTTTTAAGACCGAGTACAAGTACCGATACTTTTTTTCAAGTACAGGGACCCCCTGTACTCGCCGATACCGAATCATTGGAATACTATTGCACAGATCACTCTTATACATTTATGCTGCACTTTTAAATAAAATAGCCTTTACCTCTGAATACCCCCAGGTGGATGAGAAAAATGGGAGAAATGATCTTTTAAAGGGATAATCATTACCTGCATCTCGTTTATTTGAAACGCTTTCTTGCTGCACACTTATCTGGCAGCATGCACTTTTAAATAAGGCAGCCTCTACCTCTGCTGAGTTTGCAATTTACCTAATTTACACAGAGGGAGTATTTAGAGTCCCCTGTGGACTTATTCCACTTAGGAGGAATTATAATTGATCTAAGGACTCCAACTTGTTCAGTGGGACTGTTTTGCTTAATTTTCTTCTTTACGATATAATGTTTCGAAAATGTATTTTCAGAGCAGCATCTATTAATTATTGTAATTTAAACAGTTTGTATATTGTCCTATATTGCAAGCAGCTCCTTTTATCTATTTTTTAGTTGTAGCGCTGACTTTTTTGTTTTTTATATTATTTTCCTGATGTTTGTACTACTGTAATGGAAGCATGATCCAGCAGAAAGGAGTTGAATTATGAGTAAGCAGCAGAGGGGTAATCTCATTAACCATGATTGTATTATGATGGTACATTTCTATATAATTTTCTCTTCTGTCTCTGTATTCAAAATGGTGCAGACAATTTTCAGCTTCATGGGTAATGTATTTAAAGGCAACCTGGAAAAGGTCCTTCTTGTCACCAGTCTGATTGCTGGAAAATTGGACAGCAACGAGAATAATCATTTGTATAAAGATGTGCCATTATAAGACAGTCATGGCTCTTGAAAAATATGTTTCTGCTGAATATTACATTGTGCCAGAAGCTGGAGATCGTTACAGAACATGGAAATATGTATAATATAAGGTAAAGCCCACTGCAGCTCAGTGTTTATTACAGAAAACACAATAATTAAGCAATAAAGCAATCACAGTTTAAGCCAGATACATATTCTAAAGCAGGCTTTAAAATAAAAAGTGCAATTCAACCAGCTGGATGGTTTGTGACGGACCTAAAACTATGAGCCAGAGACAGTGCATTGACCTCACCGATATTGATGGAATGATTAGTGACAGAATTGTATTTGGAGCAAACTCCCTCAAAGTACAAAAGAGATTAATAATTCAAGATGCTGATCTTACTTTAAGCAAAGCAACTGATATTGAAAGAACCCATGAAGCAGTTTAAACACAATTAAAACTCATGACTTAAGCAGATAAAGAACAAAAAAAAAAAAACAGGGAAAGATAGACCTAACCAGAGGACCTGTTATTGAAAACAATGTAATCATATTTACCTATTTTCTAATAAAAATAGAAAAGAGATGTACATTGTGCTTGGATGAAAAACTTCTATCAATAAATATATAAGCTAATTTAGAATCAGATCACAATCTCTTTTATCTGCACTATATAGGCAACAAAGGATGATGCTTCATCTATAAAAAAAAAAAATGAAATTATAGCTACAAACCTGGCAACATATTCTCCTGTAGGCTGCCACTCAAACACAAAAGCAGTATTAATAAAGCATTTAAAGGCTAAGTTCACCTTTAAAAAAATATGCCTATTAAATGTGCATTTATTACTTTTTTACATAGAAACCTACAAAGTATTGCACCTGTGATTATCACAGGTGCAATATGAGGCTCCTGTAGACACTTCTTACAGGTCTCTGCCTGTATATCTTCACAGGCTTTCATTTGCTGAGCTGAGAGCTACAAGTATGCCTGCAGCAGTGGCAGGCAGGACTAGTTTATTACTTCACAGATCTCGGTGAATGAATTATGTGACTGTGTGGGCGGAACCATACACAGCCACACTGATTTTAAAAATTATATCAGTTTTGCATGTAACGTCTAACATGTTGCTACAGATGGAGATAGCCATTAAAACTGCAGTGCATTTAATTATGGCCAGCTTTACAATTTCAAATTAAAAATGAGAAACAGCAAATGTCCCTCATAGCACTAAAAATTACACACTTAATGGTTGTGTATATATATCACAACAAAGCGGAGTAAGAGTTGGTATTTGATTAGCTAAGACGATAGGCAGGCAGGGGTGGTGGGGGGTTGGACACAGGCAGGGGTGGTGGAGGAGGTTAGACACAGGCAGCGGTGGTGGGGGAAGTTAGACACAGGCAGGGGTGGTGGGGGATTAGACACAGGCAGGGGTGGTGGGGGATTAGACACAGGCAGGGGTGGTGGGGGGCTAGACACAGGCAGGAGTGGTGGTGGGGGGTTTAGACACAGGCAGCGGTGTTGGGGGGTTAGACACAGGCAGGGGTGGTGGGGGGGTTAGACACAGGCAGGGGTGGTGGGGGGGTTAGACACAGGCAGGGGTAGTGGGGGGGTTTAGACGCAGGCAGCGGTGGTGGGGGGGTTGGACACAGGCAGGAGTGGTGGTGGGGGGGTTAGACACAAGAAGTGACGATGGGGGGAGTTTGACACAGGCAGCAGTGGTGGGGGGTTAGACACAGGCAGGGGTGGTGGGGATTAGATACAGGCAGCAGTGGTGGGGGGTTAGACACAGGCAGGGGTGGTGGGGGTTACACACAGGCAGGGGTGGTGGAGGAGGTTAGACACAGGCAGCGGTGGTGGGGGAAGTTAGACACAGGCAGGGGTGGTGGGGGATTAGACACAGGCAGGGGTGGTGGGGGATTAGACACAGGCAGGGGTGGTGGGGGGCTAGACACAGGCAGGAGTGGTGGTGGGGGGTTTAGACACAGGCAGCGGTGTTGGGGGGTTAGACACAGGCAGGGGTGGTGGGGGGGTTAGACACAGGCAGGGGTGGTGGGGGGGTTAGACACAGGAAGGGGTGGTGGGGGGGTTTAGACGCAGGCAGCGGTGGTGGGGGGGTTGGACACAGGCAGGAGTGGTGGTGGGGGGGTTAGACACAAGAAGTGACGATGGGGGGAGTTTGACACAGGCAGCGGTGGTGGGGGGTTAGACACAGGCAGGGGTGGTGGGGATTAGATACAGGCAGCAGTGGTGGGGGGTTAGACACAGGCAGGGGTGGTGGGGGTTACACACAGGCAGGGGTGGTGGGGAGTTAGACACAGGCAGGGGTGGTGGGGGGTTAGACACAGGCAGGGGTGGTGGGGGATTAGACACAGGCAGTGGGGGTGGGGGTTAGACACAGGCAGGGGTAGTGGGGGGTTAGACACAGGCAGCGGTGGTGGGGGGTTAGACCCAGGCAGTGGTTGGGGGTTAGACACAGGCGGGGGTTAGACACAGGCAGCGTTGGTGGGGGGTTTAGACACAGGCAGGGGTAGTGGGGAGGTTAGACACAGCAGGGGTGGTGGGGGATTAGACACAGGCAGGGGTGGTGAGGGTTTAGACACAGGTGGGGGGTTAGACACAGGCTGGGGTGGCAGGGGGTTAGACACAGGCAGGGGTGGTGGGAGGTTGGACACAGGCGGGGGTTAAACACAGGCAGTGGTGGTGGGGGGTTAGACACAGGCAGGGGTGGTGGGGGGTTGGACACAGGCAGGGGTGGTGGAGGAGGTTAGACACAGGCAGCGGTGGTGGGGGAAGTTAGACACAGGCAGGGGTGGTGGGGGATTAGACACAGGCAGGGGTGGTGGGGGATTAGACACAGGCAGGGGTGGTAGGGGGCAAGACACAGGCAGGAGTGGTGGTGGGGGGTTTAGACACAGGCAGCGGTGTTGGGGGGTTAGACACAGGCAGGGGTGGTGGGGGGTTTATACGCAGGCAGCGGTGGTGGGGGGGTTGGAAACAGGCAGGAGTGGTGGTGGGGGGGTTAGACACAAGATGTGACGATGGGGGGAGTTTGACACAGGCAGCGGTGGTGGGGGTTAGACACAGGCAGGGGTGGTGGGGGTTAGACACAGGCAGGGGTGGTGGGGATTAGATACAGGCAGCAGTGGTGGGGGGTTAGACACAGGCAGGGGTGGTGGGGGGTTACACACAGGCAGGGGTGGTGGGGAGTTAGACACAGGCAGGGGTGGTGGGAGGTTAGACACAGGCAGGGGTGGTGGGGGGTTGGACACAGGCAGGGGTGGTGGAGGAGGTTAGACACAGGCAGCGGTGGTGGGGGAAGTTAGACACAGGCAGGGGTGGTGGGGGATTAGACACAGGCAGGGGTGGTGGGGGATTAGACACAGGCAGGGGTGGTGGGGGGCTAGACACAGGCAGGAGTGGTGGTGGGGGGTTTAGACACAGGCAGCGGTGGTGGGGGGGTTAGACACAGGCAGGGGTGGTGGGGGGGTTAGACACAGGCAGGGGTGGTGGGGGGGTTTAGACGCAGGCAGCGGTGGTGGGGGGGTTGGACACAGGCAGGAGTGGTGGTGGGGGGGTTAGACACAAGAAGTGACAATGGGGGGAGTTTGACACAGGCAGCGGTGGTGGGGGGTTAGACACAGGCAGGGGTGGTGGGGATTAGATACAGGCAGCAGTGGTGGGGGGTTAGACACAGGCAGGGGTGGTGGGGGTTACACACAGGCAGGGGTGGTGGGGAGTTAGACACAGGCAGGGGTGGTGGGGGGTTAGACACAGGCAGGGGTGGTGGGGGATTAGACACAGGCAGTGGGGGTGGGGGTTAGACACAGGCAGGGGTAGTGGGGGATTAGACACAGGCAGCGGTGGTGGGGGGTTAGACCCAGGCAGTGGTTGGGGGTTAGACACAGGCGGGGGTTAGACACAGGCAGCGTTGGTGGGGGGTTTAGACACAGGCAGGGGTAGTGGGGAGGTTAGACACAGCAGGGGTGGTGGGGGATTAGACACAGGCAGGGGTGGTGAGGGTTTAGACACAGGTGGGGGGTTAGACACAGGCCGGGGTGGCAGGGGGTTAGACACAGGCAGGGGTGGTGGGGGGTTGGACACAGGCGGGGGTTAAACACAGGCAGTGGTGGTGGGGGTTAGACACAGGCAGGGGTGGTGGGGGGTTGGACACAGGCAGGGGTGGTGGAGGAGGTTAGACACAGGCAGCGGTGGTGGGGGAAGTTAGACACAGGCAGGGGTGGTGGGGGATTAGACACAGGCAGGGGTGGTGGGGGATTAGACACAGGCAGGGGTGGTGGGGGGCTAGACACAGGCAGGAGTGGTGGTGGGGGGTTTAGACACAGGCAGCGGTGTTGGGGGGTTAGACACAGGCAGGGGTGGTGGGGGGTTTATACGCAGGCAGCGGTGGTGGGGGGGTTGGAAACAGGCAGGAGTGGTGGTGGGGGGGTTAGACACAAGATGTGATGATGGGGGGAGTTTGACACAGGCAGCGGTGGTGGGGGTTAGACACAGGCAGGGGTGGTGGGGGTTAGACACAGGCAGGGGTGGTGGGGATTAGATACAGGCAGCAGTGGTGGGGGGTTAGACACAGGCAGGGGTGGTGGGGGGTTACATACAGGCAGGGGTGGTGGGGAGTTAGACACAGGCAGGGGTGGTGGGGGGTTAGACACAGGCAGGGGTGGTGGGGGATTAGACACAGGCAGTGGTGGTGGGGGTTAGACACAGGCAGGGGTAGTGGGGGGTTAGACAAAGGCAGGGGTAGTGGGGGGTTAGACACAGGCAGCGGTGGTGGGGGGGTTAGACCCAGGCAGTGGTTGGGGGTTAGACACAGGCGGGGGTTAGACACAGGCAGCGGTGGTGGGGGGTTTAGACACAGGCAGGGGTAGTGGGGAGGTTAGACACAGCAGGGGTGGTGGGGGATTAGACACAGGCAGGAGTGGTGAGGGTTTAGACACAGGTGGGGGGTTAGACACAGGCCGGGGTGGCAGGGGGTTAGACACAGGCAGGGGTTGGCGGGGGGTTAGACACAGGCAGCGTTGGTAGGGGGTTAGACACAGGCAGGGGTGGTGAGGGGTTAGATACAGGCAGGGGTGGTGGGGGATTAGACACAGGCAGCGGTGGTGGGAAGGTTAGACACAGACAGGAGTTGTGGTGGGGGTTAGACACAGGAAGCGGTGGTGGGGGAGTTAGACACAGGCAACGGTGGTGGGGCGTTAGACACAGGCAGGGGTAGTGGGGGATTAGACACAGGCAGCGGTGGTGGGGGGTTAGACACAGGCAGGGGTGGTGGGGAGTTAGACACAGGCAGGGGTGGCGGGGAGTTAGACACAGGCAGGGGTGGCGGGGAGTTAGACACAGGCAGTGGTGGTGGGGGGTTAGACACAGGGTGCGGTGGTGGGGGGGTTAGACACAGGCAGTGGTGGTGGGGGGTTAGACACGGACGGGGGTTAGACACAGGCAGCAGTGGTGGGGGGGTTTAGACACAGGCAGGGGTAGTGAGGGGGTTAGACACAGGCAGCGGTGGTGGGAGGTTAGACACAGGCAGGGGTGGTGGGGGTTTAGACACAGGCAAGGGGGTTAGACACAGGCAGGGGTGGCGGGGGGTTAGACACAGGCAGGGGTGGTGGGGGGTTAGACACAGGCAGGGGTGGTGGGGGGTTTAGGCACAGGCAGGGGTGGTGGGGGGTTTAGACACAGGCAGGGGCGGCGGGGGGTTTAGACACAGGCAGGGGTGGTGGGGGGTTGGACACAGGCGGGGGTTAAACAGAGGCAGCGGTGGTGGGGGGTTAGACACAGGCAGGGGTGGTGGGGGGTTGGACACAGGCAGGGGTGGTGGAGGAGGTTAGACACAGGCAGCGGTGGTGGGGGAAGTTAGACACAGGCAGGGGTGGTGGGGGATTAGACACAGGCAGGGGTGGTGGGGGATTAGACACAGGCAGGGGTGGTGGGGGGCTAGACACAGGCAGGAGTGGTGGTGGGGGGTTTAGACACAGGCAGCGGTGTTGGGGGGTTAGACACAGGCAGGAGTGGTGGTGAGGGGTTTAGACACAGGCAGCGGTGTTGGGGGGTTAGACACAGGCAGGGGTGGTGGGGGGGTTTAGACGTAGGCAGCTGTGGTGAGGGGGTTGGACACAGGCAGGAGTGGTGGTGGGGGGGTTAGACACAAGAAGTGACGATGGGGGGGTTTGACACAGGCAGCGGTGGTGGGGGGTTAGACACAGGCAGGAGTGGTGGGGATTAGATACAGGCAGCAGTGGTGGGGGGTTAAACACAGGCAGGGGTGGTGGGGGTTACACACAGGCAGGGGTGGTGCAGAGTTAGACACAGGCAGGGGTGGTGGGGGGTTAGACACAGGCAGGGGTGGTGGGGGATTAGACACAGGCAGCGGTGGTGGGGGGTTAGACCCAGGCAGTGGTTGGGGGTTAGACACAGGCGGGGGTTAGACACAGGCAGCGGTGGTGGGGGGTTTAGACACAGGCAGGGGTAATGGGGAGGTTAGACACAGCAGGGGTGGTGGGGGATTAGACACAGCAGGGGTGGTGGGGGATTAGACACAGGCAGGGGTGGTGAGGGTTTAGACACAGGTGGGGGGTTAGACACAGGCCGGGGTGGTGAGGGTTTAGACACAGGTGGGGGGTTAGACACAGGCCGGGGTGGCAGGGGGTTAGACACAGGCAGGGGTTGGCGGGGGGTTAGACACAGGCAGCGTTGGTAGGGGGTTAGACACAGGCAGGGGTGGTGAGGGGTTAGACACAGGCAGGGGTGGTGGGGGATTAGACACAGGCAGCGGTGGTGGGAAGGTTAGACACAGGCAGGAGTTGTGGTGGGGGTTAGACACAGGAAGCGGTGGTGGGGGAGTTAGACACAGGCAACAGTGGTGGGGCGTTAGACACAGGCAGGGGTAGTGGGGGATTAGACACAGGCAGCGGTGGTGGGGGGTTAGACACAGGCAGGGGTGGTGGGGAGTTAGACACAGGCAGGGGTGGCGGGGAGTTAGACACAGGCAGGGGTGGTGGGGAGTTAGACACAGGCAGTGGTGGTGGGGGGTTAGACACAGGCAGGGGTGGTGGGGGGTTAGACATAGGCAGCGGTGGTGGGGGGTTAGACACAGGCGGGGGTTAGACACAGGCAGCAGTGGTGGGGGGGTTTAGACACAGGCAGGGGTAGTGGGGGGGTTAGACACAGGCAGCGGTGGTGGGAGGTTAGACACAGGCAGGGGTGGCGGGGGTTAGACACAGGCAGGGGTGGTGAGGGGTTAGACACAGGCAAGGGGGTTAGACACAGGCAGGGGTGGCGGGGGGTTAGACACAGGCAGGAGTGGTGGGGGGTTAGACACAGGCAGGGGTGGTGGGGGGTTTAAGCACAGGCAGGGGTGGTGGGGGGTTTAGACACAGCAGGGGTGGTGGGGGATTAGACACAGGCAGGGGTGGTGAGGGTTTAGACACAGGTGGGGGGTTAGACACAGGCCGGGGTGGTGAGGGTTTAGACACAGGTGGGGGGTTAGACACAGGCCGGGGTGGCAGGGGGTTAGACACAGGCAGGGGTTGGCGGGGGGTTAGACACAGGCAGCGTTGGTAGGGGGTTAGACACAGGCAGGGGTGGTGAGGGGTTAGACACAGGCAGGGGTGGTGGGGGATTAGACACAGGCAGCGGTGGTGGGAAGGTTAGACACAGGCAGGAGTTGTGGTTGGGGTTAGACACAGGAAGCGGTGGTGGGGGAGTTAGACACAGGCAACAGTGGTGGGGCGTTAGACACAGGCAGGGGTAGTGGGGGATTAGACACAGGCAGCGGTGGTGGGGGGTTAGACACAGGCAGGGGTGGTGGGGAGTTAGACACAGGCAGGGGTGGCGGGGAGTTAGACACAGGCAGGGGTGGTGGGGAGTTAGACACAGGCAGTGGTGGTGGGGGGTTAGACACAGGCAGGGGTGGTGGGGGGTTAGACATAGGCAGCGGTGGTGGGGGGTTAGACACAGGCAGCAGTGGTGGGGGGGTTTAGACACAGGCAGGGGTAGTGGGGGGTTAGACACAGGCAGCGGTGGTGGGAGGTTAGACACAGGCAGGGTTGGCGGGGGTTAGACACAGGCAGGGGTGGTGAGGGGTTAGACACAGGCAAGGGGGTTAGACACAGGCAGGGGTGGCGGGGGGTTAGACACAGGCAGGAGTGGTGGGGGGTTAGACACAGGCAGGGGTGGTGGGGGGTTTAAGCACAGGCAGGGGTGGTGGGGGGTTTAGACACAGGCAGGGGCGGCGGGGGGGTTTAGACACAGGCAGGGTTGGCTAGGGGTTTAGACACAGGCAGGGGTGGTGGATATGGGATCAATGGCGCTTACACTTACTTGCTCTCAGTGTCAGTCGTGCCTTCAGCGATGCCTCTTTCATCAACATGGGGTCTCCATGCACAGCAGAAAGCTCCTCCCCCTTCACGCTGTTGGCCGTCAGCTGATCAGCTGACTTTCTCTTGTCCCGACATGGCATTCATCAGCAGCAAAGTGGGGGCAGGGAGAGGATGGGCAGGCGGTCCACTGTGAGGGTATGGCAACGAGTGCTCTGCCATTACCTATAACAGCAGCGACGCTGGGCCCCCTTCACAGTGGGATAAGCGGCGGTCCCCCTACACGGAAATAAGTAGTAGGGAGGGCGGAGCGGAGCAATCGGGTGGGCGGGAGTTCCGCTGCTGTCTTCTAGGGCATCAATGTGCCTCCCCTCTGAATCTGCCGCCCGGATCCCATGGATCCACCGGGACCCATGGTAGGGCCGGCCCTGGCTGTAGTGTCTCCTAAAACACAGGGAAAATGACCCTGTAGCATTTTGAAAATTTGCAGCCCGCATTGGAACTGCAAGTGCACTGCGATTCCCAGTTCGGGAGTGATTTCTAGTGCATGCAACGTGCTATTAGGATTAATGGCACCCTCATGCATCTCCTGCGTTTCACTGTGTGGGCGGTTGAGGCTGCGGGAAGAAGTGCAGAACTAGAAAGAGGAAGTTCAATACCACGTGCGCCACCCTTTGGGCTCCTTCTGCCAATCTCGTGTTATTAGAAGTTTGGTGACAGACGATTGCGCTTTTCAGCCTCATGCTTTTCTGATTGTTACTGCTCTTCAATTTTTACTTGTGGGTTCGTATTTCTATTACGTATTTGATTCTCATTGCATTCTTGTCCCCTCGTTTCTCATTTTCAGCTCCGGCCTTTCTGTTTTTCAGTGCTTTCTGTTAGTTTGTTCTGACCAGCCGACCATTTTGAAGCCATGAGGACCCTTACCCCGGACCAGAGGGTTTATAACTACTGTCTGGCCAGAGCCAGAAGTGTGGTGGAGAGCACTTTCGGGATAATGGCCAGCTAATACCGCTTATTCCTTACGCCAATCAACATGGCGGAACATAATCCTTGCATGCTGCATTCTCCAAAACTATTTAAGGAGAAATTCAATCAACTTTGTGGCCTCAGTTGGGCCTGAGGCCGAACTTCAACAAGAAACCCTGACGGCGCTTGAAGCTGGCCGTCCTGGCTTGCCCCCCCAAAGCGCACGCGAAGTAAGACAGAAGTATGTAGAGTACTTTGCGGGTAGGGGGGCCATTGATATGCCAGAAACTGTTTAAGAAACATTTTATCAAAACATTTTTAACTTAAACTGAAACAAGATTTCCTTTGATTTACTGCATGGGTTTCTTTTAGCTGTCTCCTAGGTTCTCCAATAGGCTTTTCTTTTTGGACATTTTCTTCAATAGTGCAAATGTAATTTGATACATGAGGTGACAATCTCTTCTTCAGCGAAATATTATGTTGTGGGTCTGCTACATACACCTTGTTTTTGTTGTTAATGTATGTAATGCATTACTGAGAAAAATATTCATCATTTTCAGCACCATGAATGAATTTTGGGGAGTCACGAAAATGGCGTGATTGTGGCAAATTATAAAGCACTGTGGGTGTTATTTACTAAATGAACGTCCACTTTCACTCCAAGTGCACTGCAAAAGTACACTTGAAACTGCACTTGGAGTGCAAAGTGGATTTACCTTTAGTAACCCACATTATCACTGTAAAATCCAACTTACTACAAAACTTGCTATTGAGCATTGAAAAAAAAAAAAGCTACACATTGTTGAGTAGAAAACATTTTACTCAAAGCACATTCACTCACATGTGTGTTAGAAAAGGGTTTTTGAACAAACCAACATCTTTGGTATAACTTTTTTTTTCACATTGTAAATATCCTTTTTTGGTTAAACAGGCATGTTTCAAAGCACAACATACACAACTCAGGAACTTACAAAGTTCAACTTTGATAAAGTGAAGGCAATATCAGACATGAGTATCTCCAAACTGTGTTGATCTTGCCTTCAACAGATGGGGTGATCTCACCCCTGTAAAAGCCATATTTTGAAGATGCACACAAATTGTGATTCAAACTGGGGATTTCCCTCCTGATCCCATGCCTATTGTCAACATGTGCTAGCTCCCATTATGGGGGATCAATGGATGTGTTTTGGGGGTGCAACCCCTTCCTCTCACCTACTTGAGTTGCGAGGAAGGGGTTGCACCCACAAAACGCTTACATTGATATCCCGTGATGGCAGATAGCACATCGTGTGCATTTTCAAAATTTGCCTTTTAAAATACTTTAAAACTGTTTTTTAAAAGCAAAAATACACAAGAAAATGGTACAATTTGTGTGTGTTTTATATTCTGCCTAAAACATCAATGATGTTCTTCATTTTTTGTTGAACATCATTGATGTACTTTCTAAATCACGATTGCACCCCATGCTCTCCCCGATGAAGATCTGGGCACTTTCACTTGTGAAATGAGATTCTTCTTCCACAACATCCACATCACCTAAAATAAAAAAAAACACGCCATGTATTATAAATATGCAGGCATCAATCTATCACCTGAAGCTGTGGTCTCAGACACTCACCTGTTGAGTGCCCACTTCATAAACGTCTCCCTCCTCATCCTCTGCTTGTGGTTTTGGGATTTCCCCTTCTTTAGGAGGTGGGGGGTCCCTGGTGTCCTCAGATGTCCCAAGTTTTTTCTCCCTTATGTGAAGAAAAAATAGGTATACTTAGCACACAGATATTTGAGGGCAGAAATAGGAATATGAAACATTGCTTGGAAGTGTCGTGCAATTGTCTGTTTTGGTAGAGTTCCAAGCTGAAGAACATTTTATTTCCTTTCTAAAGCTGGAATACTTCCCTTTTTTGTTAAAGTATCACACATGTAAAGACTCCTAGTATCCATTGGAGCACCTGTGTGGGACACCCTAAAAGTTTATTCTGGTGTCCCACACTAGTGCTCCTGTGTCCAGATGTGTAAACAGCTGCTAAGTGTCCTCTCTTTACACTGAATCAAGTTTGCATTTCATTCTAATTACAAACAAATGTAGACAACAAACTTATTTTAATACAAATGAACAAATGTAGTTAACCTGTATCTGCTAAAAACATCTTATTAGTGGGGGAACAAACAATGTTTTCTACGACCGATTACTGTGCCCATGAACATGAAAGTCGCCATTTTAAACTGTACAACAGTAAAGAAAAGCACATGGAGCAGCATGCAAGTAATAATAATAATATGAACACACAACTACTTACTTTTTAGAAGCAGTTTCCTGATCTTTCTGTACTGATCTTGCTCCCTCAATTTGAGGTCCGGCCATCGTTTCCTCAATTGCTCCTTGGATCGCCGTACCCCAAAATTCCGGCACAGACTCTTCACAACTTAAGTCCTGATCTTGGCCTTTCTCACATTTTGGTTTGGGTAAGGTCCATGCATTTTCTGTTAGACCAGAGGGAACCCAGGCCAGCACTCTCCTGTCTTCCTTCAAGGCTTCCTTCCCCCCATCTGAGGCTTCCGATGACCAACCTGGGCCTTCCAGGCAGCAACATGTGGAGGAGCCCTGCTTGAGTCAGGTATAGCATTCTTCAAAATATTTCTGGTTGTCAAATTAATGATGTTAAATAGATGTTAGTTTTGATCACTGATTTTTGATTTCACAAAGTGTTTTACATATCAATAGACAATAGTGGCCACAAATGATTGGGACAAGAATGAAAAATGCTGGGGTCAGAATGATAGTCTTTTCTATTTATTAACATTCAATTTGAAACAGTCATGAGCTGAAAATTGTGTATGATTGATGAACCAAAAACTAAAACTATGTCCCTTTTTCATACACAGGAATGCCTCAGCCAGGCCATGGAAAGTGGCAGCCAGAAGGTGGCCGGGCCCAGTAGCCTGTCCGAATCCCTGGTCCCTCCCCTGGGCCTTCCACAAAAAAGTGCCAGGAAGAGGAGTAACCTGGAGGAGGCAGCACTTGGCCTATTTATGAAGGCTAATGCGGCCCTCAGAACACCCCCCCAGTCTTCAAGAGGACTATGCCTACATGTCAGCCTGCAAAATGCTGGAAATGGAGGAGGGCCAACGCCTCTTATGTGAGGAAGTTATGTTACAAGCCATAAATAAGGGTTGAGGGGCAAACTCACAAGCCAAAGCCACGTTAGTGAGTTTGTGAGAACCATGGTCCTCCTCCTCCTCCTCCACCTCCTGCCACAACTACAACACCAGAGCCACAGCATGGAAGGAAGCGTGGAAGGAAGACAAGAGAGTGATGGCCTGGGTTCAGTCTGGTTTGACAAAAGACGCAGGCTGTTGTATGACCACAGCCTGGGGACAGATATGTTATCTGCTGCTGTTCCTGATCTCTTGTAGTCCTGGACCAGATTGTGCTCCCTATTATAAGGACTCCTCAGGCCACCAATTTTGACTGTAAGATAATTGATGTGTGCCCTGGGGTACAAAGGCTTCACAAATTTCACCAGTTTCTCCAGCGTTGCCTTCCTCTTTCTTTTGTTATGACCCAGAATAAATGGCTATTTATTTTACTTTAAAAAGGACAGTCTGTTTATGAGTAGGCAGGTACATTTCCTAAATACAATGTCAAATTAACAAGGGACGCCAACACAAACCAACCTCCTTGAGGTTAAAAAATACAAGATAATAATGGCGTTGTGGTAACGTGACACTTAAAAGAGAATTAATAAAAAATAATAAATGTAGATCTTGATAAAAAAAAAAGAAAGAAACAAAAATTGGAAACATTATTATGGAGATCTGACGAAAAACAAAATTAATATTATTCATGAGATCACGATAAATAATAAAGAAATCAGTATGTCAGAACTCTGTGTGAATATGAGCAGCAAAACAACTTAATTATTCTAGCATTATAAAGAAGAAGAGAATGCGCTGCAATAAACTATTTAAAAAATTGCAGCTTGACGAATGTGCTATCTCCATTACGAACGCTAGTTTTACCAGACCGAGCGCTTCCATCTCGTAATTTATTCTGAGCATGCGTGGCACTTTGTGCGTCGGAATTGTGTACACATGATCGAAATTTACGAGAACGGATTTTGTTATCGGAAAATTTGAGATCCAGATCTCAAATATTGTGCGACGGAAATTCCGATGGAAAATGTCAGATGGAGCCTACACACGGTCGAAATTTACGACAAAGAGCTCCCATCGAACATTTTCCGTTGGAAAATCTGACCGTGTGTACGGGGCATAAGACATCCCCCAATAATGTTATTTCAAGGATTTATGCATTTTCAGTGTTTTCCCTAAAGCCACATAAAAATATTCTCTCCCTGCTGTATCATATGTATATATGTTTAATATGCCATGATTTCCTTGTTTAGAAACAACTAGAGATAGCACTGCAACATGTCGAAGTATAATGCAATATTTTATGCTGTTGGTTTTTGAGTGACACTTAAAGCATAACTCCACCCTAAAAGGGAATTTCTGCTTTAAAACCCCCCACCACCATCTGCAACCTTCTGGAACACATCCCAGAATGCTGCGGGATCATTCACAAAGTGCATTGCGACTCGTGTATGCACAGTAGGAAGCCAGCTGTGAAGCTGCAAGGAGTCACAGCTGGCTTGCCTTAGTAAACATGCTGGTACCAGTGACCTGAAGACCAGCGTAGAGCTGGCCCAGGTTAGGACAGTGCTAGATCCTTGGACAGATGAGTGTCCTCAGCAGCTAGAGTATTTCTATTTCTATTTATTTATTTATTATTAAAACTGAAGATTCTCTTTAACCTATAGTTCTTACTGTGAAGAGGATAAATACATATTTCCGGTTCCAACGCCGCATGGAGAAGAGCTAGGAGATCTCTGCTCCCGCCGCGCGAGGTACTCCTCCTATTGCCTCCCCCCTCCCCAGGAGATTTCCATGGATCGCTTTGTGATACGATCCTCGTACCGCTTGTCCCTGGCTCCCCGCCTAGCCGCCAGAGACACGACCCTCGATGCGCCAGCTTGGCGCCCACACCTCACACAGAGCCCTCGCCTCCTGCATCCTTCCTGCAGCCCCAGCCTTCCCATCCCACGGCTCTGGTGGACCCTGCCTCCCCAGCTGGGATAGCTCAGGAGGTGGTTGCTCTCCTCACCCCTGTGTTCACTGCAACTGTGTATCAGGCAGTTCTTAAAGGGCTGGAGCAGCTGCACACAGATCTGCCCTCCCCAGCCCGCTCCCCCTCTCCCCCTTCTTTTCTTATTGGTGGAGACTTCAACTCAGTTATGCACCCTTCAGAAGATCGCACACCAAGGTCTACCCAATAGACTTCCCATGCAAATACCCCTATCATCCTCACCCACTCAATTTCTACACTTCATCCCTTGGATGTATGGCGCACATCCCACCCTACTGATTGGGACTACACCTTTTTCTCCCATCCTCATGATTCCTTTTAATGCATCGATTATTTTTTCTGCTCCTCAACCCTGTTTCCCCTAGTGACCTCCTCTGACATTGGAGACATGGTAATTTCAAACCACTCTCTCAATAGTATTCAATTCTCTGGACTTAAATCCCCCCGACTGACCTCTACCTGGCGCTTTCCCTCCTATCTAGCAGGCAATGAAGATTTTAAACACACCCTGCGGTCTGCCTGGGCGGAATTCGTGGAGTCTAATGGGGTGCATCTTTCTACTCCCAACCTATTTTTGGAGACCAGGAAGGCTTTTCTCAGGGGGTGCATTATTTCTTATACCTCACAATTTAAAAAACAAATTTGCCTACAATATTTAAAAGCCAGTAAAATTCTCCATTCGGCCCACCTTGCTTTGACCCCAAATAGCTCACCTGACAACATTCTAACCTGGCAATCAGCCAAATGTGACTTTGACCACTTGGCTGCACAACAAGAAGTCACATAGCAGTCTGATCGGCTCTTCAATTTTACAGATACGGCAACAAGGCGGGTAAGCTTTTGGCAGAATTGTGCTCAGGCTGTCGCCGCCTGACCCAGCATAAGGCCTACGCTCCCCCTCTGGTACTATTATCACTGCGCTGTGCCTCTGAGATCAGTACCCTCCTTACTACTTACTATAAGTCTCTTTACTCGGAAGACCCTTTAGACTCGGCTGCGGCGGACAAACTACTCGCAGAGACCACACTACCTACTCTAACTTCTACTCAGCTAGACTCCCTAAATGCCCCTATCACTGTAGATGACATACGTTTTATGGTCAAATCCTTATCAACAGACAAAGCCCCGGGTTCTCTGCGAAATTCTACAAACTGACATTAGATTTTATCCCAGATACCTTACTTCATGTTTGCAAGGATATTTGGGCAGTAGGCCCATACCTACCCTCTGGCTCTCAAGCACACATAAAACTCATAGCTAAAAAAGGAAAAGACCCTCTATTACCGGGCTCCTACAGAACCATCTCTATTATTAACGTAGACACGAAAATCCTCTCTAAAATCATTGCGTCCCGATTAGCCCAACTTCTCCCTTCAATTCTCCACCAAACCCAGTCAGGATTTGTACCAGGCCACGCAGCTATTTTGAATATCTGCAAGGTTTTGCTAGCTCTTGAGCATGCTAGGACCCACTCTGACCAGGATATAGCGATTATTTCACTCGATGCAGAAAAGGCTTTTGATAACATTAACTTTTCCTGGTTATTCATGGTCATGAAAGCTTTCAACATGTCAAGCCCAATTCTCAACTTTATCCAAAAACTGTACAACTCTCCGACAGCCCGCCTTGTCACCCCGGACTTTATGTCTTCGGACATCTCTCTCTCTAAGGGCACCAGGCAAGGAAGTCCACGTTCCCCTCTTCTCCTTAATATAGCCATAGAACCGTTGTTTAGAATCTTGAATTCACCCTCGGGGATTAGCGGTATCACGAGTGGCAATCAAACCTTTCGCTCTGCCTTATTCACTGATGACATTCTCCTTTTTTCCACCAACCCCTCCTCTGACATTTCCATGCTTCAGGAACTGTTTGCGACCTTCCGTGCCTGCTCGGGCTTACGGACCAATTTTGATAAGCGTGAGATTCTAGCCCTCAACCTGTCCATGTCCTCAGGGTGGATTGACTCTTCCCAATTCATTGTAGCTAAACACTACATCACCTATCTTGGTATTAACATTGGTAGGGAACCGTCTTTCTTATATAACCTTAATTATCCCCCACTGATAGCAAAGATTGTACAGGAGTTGGAAGCATGGCATCCTTTCCCCTTTCGCTCCTTGGGAGATGTCACCTCTCCAAAATGGTTTAATTGCCAGATTACTCTACCCTCTGCAGACTCTTCCTCTCTTATTGAAACACTTGGATGTAAGAAAAATGAATTCATCCCTGCTTACTTTCCTGTGGTAAAAAACCCAGAATTGCACTTCAAAAACGATGTCTCCCGAAGAACGAAGGTAGGGCGGGTTTGCCCAACCTTAGACTTTATAATCTCTCTTGTATGTTAAGGCAGGGTATCTACCGGTTATCAAAGAAATCTTGTTACACAAATTACATGCTGGAGGGCGCCCTCATATCTCCGTTCAATCTCCAAGCCGTTCTTCACTCCAAGTTACGCTCCCTACCTGCTTTTTTAAGATCCAATCTGCTAATTAGAGATACCACAATTGCTTGAAGAGAATTATGAAGACTCCTTGGTTTGCCTTCCACTATTTCTCAATACCTGCCCATATATGGCAATCCAATGTCCCCCCCTCCTTAGAATATAAAGCATTTGCCCAGTGGGCTGCCCACGGCCCTTCTACAACCTCGGAGGTCATGGACATTGCTCAAGGTTCCTTCGGGTCCTTCATGAATTTAGCTACACAGTACTCTCTTCCACCATCCCAGGCACTCCACTACTACCAACTTACCAGCTATCTCAAAACCTGCCTCAGCCCGCGCCAGAACCCCCTCCAGGGTTCTTTCGTTGATGCTATGATGAGCAGAGATCACTACTCAATATCAGAGATTTATTCTCACCTTCTCACGCATCAAACCTCTAAATACAGCCTTGCTCCATTTAAACCCTGGATATCAGTCCTAGCTAAAGAAGATGCCCCGGAAATGATTCTAGCAGGATACCAGAAAGTCCACTCACTGGTAAATTGTGAGTCATGGAGACTCAATTCAAGATCGCTCACCGAGCCTACTATCCTTTCCGTCACAATCCAACAGACTGTTCTCATTCCTCCTGCCCATGGTGTGCTATCTCCAGACCAACAGCAACCTCCTCCTTCTAGAACCAGGTTTTAAAATATATCGGAAAAACCTATCAAATCACTGTACTTAAAGACCCCATGCTCTGTGTCATCGGATGTGACACCTCAATGACTTCTCCACCAACCTCCACTAAAAAATCTTCCTCAATGGTCCCATATATGTCTCCTGGTAGTGCGTAGGACCATAATGCAATCATGGATCAACCCTTCCCCGCCACAAGTGCTTTGGACTTTGTTTTTAATGGAGAAGCTGGACACTATCACCCAAAACTATAAACCCATGAGTTGCTTCATCACCAGGTGGCACAACTACATGGAACGCTCCTTTTCTATTGAGGAGATTTCCATTCACATGAAGCCTTTCTGCTACACTGACTGGTATCAGCGAGTGGATCTGGATAACTCACTGGGTAAACTTAAAATACGAGACCCCCCGAGTTTCAGGCCCCCACTTCTACCCCCCTTAGACATTCCAAACCTTAGCATTGTGTTTATTAACTGTTTGTTTCATTTATCCGGTTGCCAACTTAGTCGCTTCCACTCCTCTTGGTAGATCCAGTTTCTTTGTATTTACCCTAGGATAGTAATTTATTCTGTTGTGTGACATATTTCGGCCTAGGGTATGGAAATGTTTTTTTCTGCCTTTGTTTATTTTGTACGGTGAAGGCGTTATGCCTCCCTCTGAAACCTTCGCTCAATCATTGTACTGTTGTCTTTTCTCATAAAATAAATAAATATATATTAAAAAAAAAAAAAAAGAGGACGAATATAGAAAATGATACAGCAACATGTCTCCTATGACCTAATGCTAAGCAGGGGAACATTATCCTAGAATACACAATTTTTTGTAATCAATAGCATTATGCTGATTACTTTTTAGATAGGGTATTATGTTCAAAATTGTGCATAGAGATCACAGAACACATCTTTTACCTACTTCCGAATTTGATTTTGTCTTCTTCCACTGATATTGCCTGACTAATATTCTCAGGGGACTTCATAATAAAAGAATATTCTCATAGATGCATGAAATGTAATACTCTGGTTTACCATAGCACCTCTATTTTATGCTATCGACCTTTGACAGTGGTTGTCTGCAGGGAGTGTTAAACAAGTTGCAGCTATGTATGGAAGCTTAGTACTGATATATTTAAGGGAATTGGGTTATTCTACAGAGACTTTCCTGCTGTGGAGGTATGAACATAGCAGTGGAATACAGCACAAACATTAATCATTGAAAATGGTTTAACTATATTCTAGATCATGTTATTTTGAGTGTGTTGTTACTATTACAGCCTTCCTTTAACACAGTAAGTCTATGTCCAGCTTAAAGGCTAAAGGCTTCTAGCAATAGTTGGAAACAAAGCTGTCTAAAAATATGTATGTGTTTTACATGGAAACTTGAAGGGAAGAAATACGGGGCTTGTAATTCCTGATCTCAGTAGAAGTGATATATTGATGGTGGCTAAATGTTTACAGTAATATTTTTTTATTTGGAATCGATGTAAATGTAGCTAGGCAGGGAAAAGAGCATATATTATAAAATTCATTCTGCTGCCAGGTGATCTAATCCACCAGTTTCCCTTTTTCTCTTTTTTTTCCACTGTTAAGTTATTTTTGAGAATTATGTGTAGGGATGAGCCAGATGTTCGAGTCGAATGTAAGTTTGACACGAACATCTGGTGTTCGCCGAACAGCAAACAATATGCGGTGTTCACGGCAAATTCGAAAGCCGCCAGAACACCGTTAAATTCTATGATATACTAACATGAAAAATCAAAAGTGCTCATTTTAAAGGCTTATATGCAAGTTATTGTCGTAAAAAGTGCTTGGGGGCCTGGGTCCTGTCTCAGGGGACATGTATCACTGCAAATTTTTTTTTTTAAACTGACGTTTTTTCGGGAGCAGTGATTTTTTTAATGCTTAAAGTGAAAAAATAAAAATGAAATATTCCTTTAAATATCGTGCCTGGGGGGTTGTCTATGGTATGCTTGTAAAGTGGCACATTTTTGCTGTGTTTAGAACAGTACCACAGCAAAATTACATTTCTAAAGGAAAAATTGTCATTTAAAACTGAACGCGGCTGTAATGAACTGTCGGGTCTCAGCAATATAGATAAAACTCATTGAAAAAAAGAGCATGGGTCCCCCCCTGTCCATTACCAGGCCCTTTGGGTCTGGTATGGATTTTAAGGGGAACCCTGCGCCAAAATAAAAAGAAAATGACGTAGGGGTCCCCCCAAAATCTATACCAGACCCTTATCTGAGCATGCAACCTGGCAGGCCGCAGGAAAAGAGGGGGGACAAGAGAGCGCCCCCCCTCCTGAACGGTACCAGGCCACATGCTCTCAACATGGGGAGGGTGCTTTGGGGTCTGACCCCAAAGCACCTTGTCCCCAAGTTGATGGGGAACAAGGCCCTCATCCCCACAACCCTTGCCCAGTGGTTGTGGGGGTATGTGGGTGGGGGGCTTTAACAAGGGCACCCCCAGATCCCAGCCTCCCCCTATGTGAATTGGTAATGGGGTACATTGTACCCCTACTATTTCACAAAAAATAGTGTCAAAAATAGTAAAAAAGATGAGACAGCTTGGGACAAGTCCTTTATTAAAAAATAAAAAAATAAAAATGTCCCGCAAAACCCCCATGGCGTCAGAGGGGGACAGGGTCACCCGTTTACATCACTGGGTGGCCCCGCCCTCAGCTATATAAGAACTGTCACAGAGAAGAAGCGTCAGTCGGTGAGAGCCTCCCATGGAGGTGGAACGGTTGCTGCTTTTTTTTTTTCGGGCTGTCGGGTGGCGTGAATTTTTATTTTTTTATTTTTTGGGACTTATTCCAAGCTGTCTCTTGTCTTTTTTAACATTTTTGACACTTTTTTTGTGAAATGGTAGGGGTACAATGTACTCCATTACCAATTGACATGGGGAGAGGCTGGGTTCTGGGGGTCCCCTTGTTAAAGGGGGCTTCCAGATTCCAATAAGCCCCCCGCCCGCATACCCCCACAACCACCGGGCAAGGGTTGTGGGGATGAGGCCCTTGTCCCCATCAACATGGGGACAAGGTGCTTTGGGGGGCTACCCCAAAGCACCCTCCCCATGTTGAGGGCATGTGACGGGGGGCCACTCTTTCATCCCCCCTCTTTTTCTGTGGCCTGCCAAGTTGCGTGCTCGGATAAGCGTCTGGAATGGATTTTGGGGGGACCTCTACACCATTTTTTTTATTTTGGCGCAGGGTTCCCCTTGATTTCCATATCAGACCTGAAGGGCCTGGTATGGATTTTAGGGGGACCCCCACCGCAATTTTTTTTTAAATTTTTGATTCGGGGTTCCCCTTAATATTCATACCAGACCCAAAGGGACCCATGCTCTTTTTTTCAATGAGTTTTATCTATATTGCCGAGACCCGACAATTCATTACAGCCACAATCAGTTTTAAATGACAATTTTTCCTTTAGAAATGTAATTTTGCTGTGGTACTGTTCTAAACACTGGAAAAATGCGCCATTTTACAGGCATACTATAGACACCCCCAGGCATGATATTTAAAGGAATATTTCATTTTTATTGGTTCACTTTAAGCATTAAAAAAATCACTGCTCCTGAAAAAACGGCCATTTTTAAAAAAAAAAACTTTTGCATTGATATATGTCCCCTGGGACAGGACCCGGGTCCCCAAACACTTTTTATGCCAATAACTTACATATAAGCCTTTAAAATGAGCACTTTTGATTTTTCATGCTCGTGTCCCATAGACTTTAACAGTGTTTGTGTGTTCTTCCAAATTTTTTGTCTGTTCGGTATGTTCTGGTGCGAACCGAACCCGAGGGATGTTCGGCTCAGCCCTAATTATGTGTATATGTCCTAAAGGGTGTGAGACCAGCGGGCCAGACGTATGAGCCTGCCTAAGGGTAGACATCCTTTCTTGGGAGATGTTGTAGATCAGTGGGTCGGACAGGGAAGGGGTAAATAGCAGTGCACAGTGCACTGTGACAAAACAAATGTAATGTTTGCAGCATGTGCCAAAATGGGAAGGGGCCCCACAGAGGATCACATGTTGGAGGATTCCAGTAAAATGGGTCTTAGAAGTTTAAAGTAACTAAGGCTTATTCCTGTGTTCCCCAGTACTGTGTACACAGTTAGGTTTCACAGATGTGTTTGCTGTTCGGCATCTTAGACTGTAAATTACACTAAACTGTCCCAGTAGTAGAGTGATGTACCATGTTAGCAATCAGTGTAGAATGTTTGAAATTTACTAAACCCAGGACCCTGCATTCACTATATCTGGTCCCCCACAATACACAGAACATGGAAATGCAACTATTTTAGTAAATATAAACTGCTAAATGCCTTTTCCCATCAGCAGTCTTGTGACTTCTATCAGTGTCCGGCTGAGCACTGGTTAAAGCTTGTAGTAGGAGTTTTCATTCTCCTCTGACTGTCCTATGAGGCTGCATGACCCCTGACCCTCTGTCTGGACAGTGCTGATTGGATGGTCGCAGGCTGGTCGGTAAGTTAATTTGGAAATTTTCTTTGGTTTTGTTTGACATGCATCACCCTTCCATGTGCTCCTTGCTGCAAAGACTAGTTATAGGTGGGGGCAGTGGCCATTTGTTTGTACTGATGGAATACTGGTGAGGGGACACACTGGACACCTTTGCTGCCATTGTGCTATATGCTGAGTGTCCAGTGCACCCCTGTGCCTTTTAGGAGGGGTGGGCTCCCTCCAGGCTTACCTGCCCTCTGCCTATCCATTATAATGCATGTGCTTCTACTATGGAGGCTTTTAAAATTTAGAGTTGGGACTGCAGATAATACTGGGGTGCCGTAAAGTGGCTCTGCAGCTTATGCATGTAATTGCAGATGTGTGCAAACTAAACCCCTGTTTTTAATGCATACTGCTAGATAGGATAATTTAGTTGGTTGCAGGCTGGATGGTAAGTTGAGCAGGGAATTTTCTTTGGTTTTGTTTGACACAGTGCTGATTGGCCCTGTGCCGATCACATACACCATCCCAAAAAATAAAAACTACACACCAATACACACCAAACTGAGCATGTGCAGAGTGCCCCCAAGGCTCTGTTCTATCAGGAGATGGACTGTGGACTGTGGAAGAAAGGGGAGGATCAGAGAAGACAGGATCAAACAGCCTTTTACACAATATGCAGGATTAACCCCTTAGGTTCCATAGTGACTATAACAAACATGCTTTACTACATATACAGACTGATTTTACTGTTGTGGGTTTAGTAACACTATAAAGTCCAAACTTTCTGCACTAAGCAGTTCTCCATATAAAAAAAAAAAAAACACGTTTTATGCTAAAAACAACTTTAGTCCTGGCTAATATGCCCTGGGGTGTTACTTGGACATTTTTAAAGGAGTTACTCTCTTCCAAATACTGGAAATGTGTTGATTAAAGGGTAGATATTATGTGTATATTTGTCTGTAGCTTAGGTTTTCATCTGGGATGGATTTTTTTCATGTTAGCTTTATTTTATTTTATGTCTTCAGGCTTTGAAGGCTAGAGCATATATTGTTGTCAAGGGGTCTGCCCTGCTTGAAATGTTTGATCCAGGTTTACTGACAGCTGGTAATTTTGCCTGCCAAGATACAGAGAAAAAGACCTATGACTAGAATGCTATAATTTCATGTATATATTTACCTAAATAGGATCAGAATAATGGTGGTGTGGTACATCGGGTTTAAAGTAGCAAGCTTAGACTATTTTTACTGTTCCTTCCACAATGTGAATTATAGTGCTCTACGGTCAGAATAAAGCAATAATCTAGACACAGTAGTGATAGGTATAGTAGGATTTTAGAACATTTACAGTATATCACAATGAGGATTGTGGAAGAGCTAAACAGTGAACATGTTCGATACTGCTTTCAGACTTAAAGTTCATGTGGCAGGAACGCCCTTCTGCTATTTTGTGTGGATTTATGTTATGTTTAAAAATGGATTCATGTTATGTTTAAAAGTTAAGTCCACTCAAAAGTGTTAGTTTGGTTATAGGTGAAGTCAGGTGGGCTGAAATACCTGCTG